>NC_077229.1:291018657-291296157 GCF_027887165.1 Monodelphis domestica | reverse complement strand
ATATGCTTTCTTTTCTTTGGTTGGGGGCGGGAGGGGGAAAGGGAACTATTTCCCTTTGCCATATATCCCTCCAGAGAGAATATTTCAAATTTTAACTCTCACATGTCATGTGAGAAAGTCAAAGAAAAGATCTTTTTTTCCTTCCTTTCAATGATGTATTTAAAAAAAAAATGGCAGACATTATGGTAAATGCAGAGAAAGCTTGCCTGGCTATTTAGGAGGTAGTATAGTTAGGTAAGACAATCTGTGCCCACAAAAAGGCATAGACCTGGCTATGTGTGCCAGATCCCAGAACCTCACTAAAAAGTATACAATGTCTCTTGTTCCTAGAGAAGAAAATACAAAAGTGAAATTACACATAGCAAGACATCTAAGGGATTAGGAAAGGCTATCATCATCAAGGAAATATATTATTCTCTCTCAGTGAATTTTAGGGTTGGAAGAGATCTTAGTGGGCTAAAGTCTTTGGGTCTAAACCTTTCCTAAAATATGAATTCCCCCCCACTGAATTTTAGGGTTGGAAGAGATCTTAGTGGGCTAAAGTCTTTGGGTCTAAACCTTTCCTAAAATATGAATTCCCCCCCAAAAACTTTCCTCATAAGTGGTTATCCAAACTAAAGTTATAGACTTTTAATTCATTCTCTCCCGATTTGGGCCACTCTGGTTTTAGATAGCTAACTTTAGATGATTCTTCATTAAAAACAAAACAAAACAAAACAAAAAAAAACCCTGCACCATGCATTCATTGGTTTAGAGAATTCCTGATGAGCCAGGTCCCTCTAGTAATGCAGTTTTTTCCTTCTCCGGCTCATATTATAGGTGAAGAAATGGAGACAAACAGGTTAAGTTTGTGTTAAGTCTTGCCCAGGGTCACACAGCTAGTAAGTGTGGGTAGCTCCATTTGAACTCAGAAAGATGAGTATTCTTTGACCCTAGGTCCAGTGTTCTATCCACTGTACCACTCAGTCCTTGGTTCCTTCAAGTAATCAGTATGATCATATTTTGAGAATCTTTGCTATCCTCTGCCCTCTTTCCCACCTGATGCTTTATAAGAGACACCAAGAGGGCAAATACATTGTAGTATTTCTGAAGGTCTGACATATCCATCTGTGCACAAATCTGGATCTTATAATTTTCCCAGAATTTCTCAATGGAATATTATACTCTGCCATCTGGCTTTAAGAGGAATCCATTAATATACTTTCTCTACTTTCCTTATAAAAGTGGGAACAAATAGTTTTAACTTACTTTTTTTAACCCTTACCTTCTGTCTTAGAATTGATATTAAATATTGGTTCCAAGGCAGACGGGCAGTAGGGGCTAGGCAATTGGAATTAAGTGACTTTCCCAGAGTCATAGAGCTACGATGTCTCTGAGATGAGATTTGAACCCAGGACCTCCCATTGGCATATCTGACTCTCTATCCACTGAGTCACCTAGTTGCCTCTTTAACTTACTTTTATGATTTATTCTCAACTGATAACTAACCTAGCCATTAAAATATAATATACAATTTTATCATATGTATAAAATATAAAAATATAAGACAAATATTTAGATATTGTAGGAGTATTAAAATATTTCAGGAGAAAATATCTGTTATTTCTTCTTAAAGCGGTTTCTAACAAATATGAGATAATAGTCTCAAAATAGTGTCCTAAGACCCAGAAAGAGAAAAATAAATTTCTACCAAAGTTCATTTTGGGTACAATAAAGGCAACATATTTTCCTCAACATTAAGGCTTTTTCTGACATTTTAGATAGAGTTTCAAATAAAGTAATTTTGAATAATTAATAGAAATAATTTATATTATTAGTATTAATAGTACTTGACTGTTATTAATGATCTGATTTATAATAAAAAATACTCTGATTAAAAAGGCTTATCTAATTCCTAGGAAAATGGGAATGAATGAATTTTATTAATTCTTCCAAAGGTCAGCAATGAAAAGAGTTGCAATACTGTCTATCAGGGGAGGACTAAGGAACTGTGTACATGTGACTCCGATACCTGGTAAGCTTCATCCTGTAGTTTCTGCTTCAGGTATTCCTCCATCTTGAGTTCATTTTCCAACTGACGAACAGAGTCATTTTCGTAATGTTCATCCTCAGTCCTCACATAGGGGTCCCCATCTTCAGTAACCCTAAAATTGCAAGAATAAAATTAATTGGAACAAACAGATTTTGGGGACAAAGAGAAATTAACTGGAACTAAGGGAAAATATGGAAAAAAATAAGGAAAAATTCATAACAGATGTATGTTTTATGTTTTCTTTAGAGGCAGCATGGTTTAATGAGAAGAGCTTTAGGTTTGGAGTCTGAGACCTGGCTTGACTCTGAAATCTTGAATCTTGACTGAAGCTTTGTGACTTCTTCAAAGTCACTAAAACTTTTTGGATGTCAGTTTCCACCTCTACAAAATAAGAACAATAAAGTCCATACTTTGTAGCTCACTGGGTTGTCGTGAGGATCTAGTGAAATAATATATGAAAAAGGTTCTATATATTTCAGGTATTACCATTTTTAGTAGCAATTTCTTCATTAACTCTCCTATCTATTTTCATCTCTATGTTCCTTGCAATTTTATATTCATTTCTAAAAAATAATAAAAATATCTTCTAAAATAATACTTTCTTGTATCCAAGATGTTGAAAGGTGGTTTCTCTATTACAGAGAGAAACATATAATCAGGAATAACCAGGAGACTAGATAGTTTAAGCCGTTGGCTAAAGTCTTAGAATTGGGTCAAAGAAAATTACAGATAACCAATATGATAATTTTTTATTATATAAAATAAAGTAACAACAAGGATCAATGAACTTATTCCAAAGAATAAACAAATGAAATAATGAATCACAGAGCAAAGGATAAAAACTTTACTAGCTATTGTATTTTGACTTTCTATTTTATATTCTGCTTATTAGCAATTGGGTTTTAAACAAAGGCAATGATAATTTTAGATTAATATTGTTCTTGTACAGAAGTGGAATATACAGTAGCTGGGTTTAGCTTCAGAATGACCTGACGTGGGTTCAAATTCTACCTTTGACTAGTGAAGTCACTTAAGCTTTCTGTGCTTCTGATGACTTGTTAAAATTATCAACTTAGTCACAGATGGGTCAAACTCTATGTTGGTGGAAAGTATTTCATATTGTGAATTCCCCAAGTTGACAGAATCCCAGATCCTTCTTGGATAGTCTTTCATGTATCACTCTGGGTAAGTACCAATCATTTCAAGATGGCAGCTGGTCACCTTCACTTTTGAGTCTTCAAACAGTTACGCTTTTTTTGAGGTGGGGGCACACATAGAGACACACACACAGAAAGGGAGATACTTACATATCACTGCGCATGGTACCAGTGGCGGCTCCACTATGAAGGTACCCAGGTTTTCTGGCATGGATTTGTGCAAGGAAAGCCTTTTCTGAAGTGGGTGATGGAACTAGGTCATCAAATTGGGTCCGCCCAAATTCAGAATCCACGTTACTCTCTGTCTCACTCCCCACCTCTATTAAGTATAATCAGAGATAATGCAACAGTGGACCATTAGTTTTGGTTTTTAGGAAATTTCTTTTATTATTGGTATTCTAAATAGTTGTTATTTTTACCCAAAGCACTGACTCAACCATTTTTCCCAGTCGAAAGAGACAATATCATATAAATAATAATGTTTAGAACAGGGGAGAAAAAATAGAAAGACCAAGTGGAAATTGTTTATTCTTGGTAAGTTGATATTCTCACCATAATTGAAAACATTTCATGTTATATGAAGAGTGAGAAACAAGAGAAAAAGTGAGGAGGCAGTTTGTTAGAGGGGAAAGAGATCTGTACTTGGAGTCAGAGGATTGGAGTCTGAATCCTGACTCTCTTCCTGATGATCTGTGTGACATTGGACAAGTCCCTTAATTTTTTCTTGAATCAGTTTTCCCATCTTTAAAAATGCTAGAACTGATAGCTTCTGAAGTCTCTTTCACTTAAATATATGATCTTGTGACAGATTCTGGCTCTAGAGAATTTGTATTGAATGACAAATTTTGAAAATTCAAGCTGACCGTTACATTTACAAGGACCACATAAATCAAGATATGTACATGTCTTCCTTTGTATTTTTCTTTTCTTTCTTTTTTCTTTTTTAAAAAATCCTTATCTTCCATCTTGGAATCAATACTCTATATTGGTTCCAAGGCAGAAGAGTGGTAAGGGCTAGGCAATGGGGGTTAAGTGACTTGCCCAGGGTCACACAGCTAGGAAGTGGCTGAGGCCAGATTTGAACCTCAGACCTCCCATCTCTAGACCTGGCTCTCAATCCACTGGGATACCCAGCTCTGCCCCACCTTTGTTTTTTTCAAAGGAAGCTTCTTTATTGTTCAAGTGTTTTAATATTTCAAAGGAAATTTACCTGAATCAAGACTATTTTGTCTCTTAGAAGTATAGTAGACATTGGTATCTAATCGTACCCTAAACTAGGAACTAACAAGTGACTCAGTCAAATCATTTAATCTTTCTATTTCCCAGTTTCCTCTTTGTAAAATGGGGGTAACTCTTATACTCCTTTATTCATAGGGTTGCTGAAAGGATAAAATGGGATCACAGTAAATGATAATATATACTTGAATAATTATTGTTATCTACACTTGCAAAGCAATTTCAATTCAGTAAAAACAAAACAAAAAACATGGATTTATTGCCACATAAAGGCCCTTTCAATCTAACATTCCGGAATGTGACTAACACTAGTTGAACATTATATAGACCCCATAAGATAGAACTAGGAGCTATAAGATGTTTTATTTTATTTTTTACATGTTGATACAATTTTTAGTCATCATTTTCTGATATTTTGTGATCCATGTTCTCTCTGTCCTTCCTTCCCTCTCCTCCCCTCCCTGAGATGGAAGAAGATATGATAAAGGTTGTTCATGAGATCAACAAGATATTGCAGAGAGTTAGATTGAAGCTTGATAAAAGGAAGTTTCCTAGTAAAGAGACAGGGATGGGGTACCTTAGGAAGTTGTGAATTCTCTATCACTTTTCAAGCAAAGGCTGGATAAGCACTTGAATATTTTGAAAATGGGATTTTATATCCATTTTAAGATTGGATTTTAGATTTTTTCTAGGGAGAGGACTCTCAAATCTCTATTTCTAGCTTCATCCATTCTACTGAGTGGAAGTGCTACTGCTTGGTAGACATCTCTGTTAGATGTTCTATTGGAATCTTAAACTCTAGTTCCACAATCTCTACTGTCTTCTTCTTGGTTTCCTTATTTTTGTTCATATTTGTCCTCTTTGCCACCTGGGTCATCTTGCTGTCACATTGGACTTCTTCAACTTCCATTATTCAGTCAATTACAAAGTATTATCAATTTTTACTCTACAATGTCTTTTGAATTCATGTCTTCTCTATCCTTGTCATCTTAGTTAAGCCTCTCATTTTTTCTAATATGGACTATAGTCTCCTAACTGGTAGCTTCTAATATCCAACTATTGTTGATTTTTGTCCTTTGTTTTTTAGAAAAATACTTACCTTCCATCTTGGCATGAATACTGTGTATTGGTTCCAAGGCAGAAGAGTGGTAAGGGCTAGGCAATGGGGGTCAAGTGACTTGCCCAGGGTCCCAAAATTAGGAAGGGTCTGAGATCATATCTGAACCTAGGACTTCCTATCTCTAGACCTGGCTCTCAATCCACTGAGCCATCTAGCTTGCCCCTTTCCTTCATTTTTGAAGAGGACCAGAGACACCACAGGGTGAAGGCTTGACTTGAGTGTGAATTGGATTTAAGTGAGGCAGAATTGCTTAAAATTGTCAGCCTCACTCTCCCTTCCAGAGTCATCAAAGTCCAATGATAAGGCAAAATACAAGATGACTGCCAATGATCCAGGATGCAGTGGAAGACCTTGGCATCTTCGATGTCTGACCAAGCTCTAAGTGCTCCATAGTGCCTGCTTCAGCTACCTTCATGGCCATTGGAACAAATTATTCTCATTAGGCCATTTTCCTAGGGGAGTCTTCACATGCTTGGGATAGATATCCTCTTACATTACTGACAGGTCTTGTCAGTTACCCTCAATCTGGTTTAGTTGATCTGTCAAGCTAGTTTACCATGAAGAAGTCATTGAATATGCTACAGCTTCTTGGTGGATTTCAAATCTTATTTCAGACACTCCCTATGTAAATATTCTTGGATAAGCTATTTAACTTTTCTCAGCTTCTTTTTCATCATCTGTAAAATGGGGAAAATTATAGCATCTCCTCCCCAGGGTTTTTGTGAGGAACTATGAGATTTTATTTATAAAGTATTCTGCAAACTTTAAAGCATAATAAGTGCTGAGTTATTATTTTCCCTTAGTTATTTGGTAAAGCTCTTTAAAAAACAACAATTATGTTTCAGATGAACTAGACTCGATGAGGAAAGAAAGGATCATAACTAATTTATCTTTGTATCCCTAATTGCAATTAACAGATTCTGGAAGAGCTCAAAAAGGACTTCAAAAACCAATTACTAGAGGCAGAGGAAAGGTGGAGAAGAGAAATGAAAGTGATTCAAGAAGAATGGAAAGTGATTCAAGGAAAAATGAAAGCAATGCAAGAAGAAATGGACCAATTGAAAAAGGAGAACCAAAAACTGACAAAGGAAAATTAGGATTTAAAAATCCTAATCTAGAAATCAATGATTTATGAGAAACTAAGAAACAATAAAGCAGAGTCAAAGGAATGAAAAAACAGTGGAAAACATGAAATATCTTAGTGAAAAAAATAACTGACCTAGAAAATAGACCTAAGAGAGACAATTTGAGAATTATTGGACTACCTGAAAGCCATAATCAAGAAAAAAACCTTGGACATAATGTTACAAGAAATTATCAAAGAAAACTGCCCAGAGATCCTTAAACAAGAAAATAAAATGGAAAGAATTCACAGATCCCCACAAGAAAGAAATTCTCAAATGACAACTTCTAGGAACATAATAGTGTGAAGTAAAGAGGAGAGTCCCAGCATTTGAGAAGTCGGGCTGATTGACAGATTCAGCCTGAGGAGCAGTGGAGGAGAGACAAAGAGAATGCTGACAGTCCTGAGGAGTGTATAGAACTTTGAAGCCAATTGACAGGACTACTTCCAGCCTGGGAAGTGAAGGAAGATGGTGGATTTTTTGGGAATCTGAGAAAGAGTTCTTTCTGGGACCCCAAAATACCTCTACTGAGATTGTTCAACAACAGCTACCCAAATTCTCAAGAAGGATTTAGATTGGACTCTCTCTGACCAGAGCCAACCAGATCCTTCCCTGGGATCGCTCTCCCTTACCTATTCCTTGAACTGTACCTTAAGATTTAGTTAGCTTTAAGAGTAAGATCAAGAAGCAGTTTGCAAAAGGAGAGGCCAAGAAGCCTCTGGCCTCCAGACTCTGAGGCCAATGTGCAAGACGGGCAACCCTTCACCCACTTCCCTTTTCCCTCATAACTCTGCCATCACTTGCCTCACTTAACCCCAAATAAATCATTTAGAAATATTTGGACTTTGGGTTTGGGACTGTCTTAGATAATCAAACAAGGGGATTAAGTTAAAATAGTTTGAGATAGGATTTCAAGTTGAAATCTGTGACAACCTCAAACCCTTGTCATATTTCTCACAAGGAGGGGGTTGATTGCAAACCCCTGTGCCTCAGTATCTCTGATCAAGGAAATTGCCATTCTTTCCTTGATAGTTGGCCATAGTTGGCCATACCGAAACCCCCAGGAGCTAACAGTTGATGTTTCCTTGGGAGGTGGAAATTACAAGGATTCATCTTGCCTCACAGAGACAGATTTGACCTCAAGGGCCCTAAACTCCTCTAAGGGAGGAATAGTGCCACCTCATTGAATCAATCCCTCTCTGGTCTCCTGTACTCCATTTCTCCAGACAACTATCTCATTCGAGTCACATCCTTTCCAAGGAGACAGTACCCAGCTTATCTCTCCAATAAGTAACAGAGGAGAGAAACAATTCCTTCACTCTCTCTCCCCTCTTTCCCTCCTTCCTTTATCTCCTCCATTATAATAGCTAAATTCAAGAGCCACCAAGCCAAGGAGAAAATCCTCTAAGCAGCCAGAAAGAAACAATTCAAATACCATGTAGCTGCAATCAGGATCACACAGGACCTAATGGCTTCTACATTAAAGGATTGAAATGCATGGAATATGATATCAGGAAGGCAGAAGATTTGGGTTTAAAACCCAAAGTCTCCTATCCAGCAAAACTGAATATATTCTTTCAGGGGAAAAAATGAACATTCAATAAGATAGATTTCTAAGCATTCCTGAGGAATAGCCAGATGTAAACAAAAAATTTGAAGTACAAACACAAGACAAAGAAGAAGCCCTAAAAGCATAACATAATCTCATCTAGAGACCCAAATCTTTTGCTACACAAACCCTGCTGGGTTACCTCATACATTCCCTTTACCTTCAACAAGAGGCAATTACTGTGTAATGGAGGAAGAGGGACCTAAAAATGGACTTCCTTTAGACTTGAACTTGATACTATGTTAAGAAAATACATGGAAAGTATCACAAAAATGTGAAGCATTATTTTCAGTTATGTAAATGAAAGCTGTGGAGCAGACTCTTTAAAGGTCCTTGGTTCACCTCTAATCTACTCAAACATATTCTGAAGAACTCCTGATGTGAAAATGTCAAGATAGAGAACCCTGGGCCAAGTCAAAATATTAAGTTATAGACATTTTGAAAGAGAAAATAATGAGATTAAACAGATAGATTTGAGAAACTGGTCTACATTACTAAGAAGGACAAAAGAACAGTTGATTTTACTACTATAAATACTCTTGATAATAATTTTTTAAAGGTCTCAGCAACAGTTTTGCAATTTATAATTTTAAAGAATTTTCTGGGGTTTCTTAGAGGGAAAATGACTTGGCTAGGATCACTTATCCTGGTATTTGAGAGGCAGATTCCAGATTCAACTCAGGCCTATCTATATCCAAGGCCACAATTGGACTCTGACTCCTATAAAGACTTTTTTTTTTTTCAGAGACAAAAGGTGATTTAAACAATTAAAAAATGTTTGGACAAATTAGTGCATTTAAAACCTTGTCCTAAGCAACTCTCTACCTCTCAAACAAAGCCGTTTCCTCACCTTTAATAGATTCCTCTCTAGTGCATAATAGTTGCCTTAATGATTGAGACACACATAACATTTGGAGTCTTACCAGAATTCAACTCCTTCACCAGAGAGGACATGGTATTGGTGATGGAGTCTGCTGCCACAAGCAAGTCATTCCTTAAATTTCTCCTTGTACCTTAAGTAGAAAAACAGAATACAAAGCACATGATTTTCCATCAATTCCCAAATTATGGGTTTTTTTCAAACATACAACTCTCTCCCCCAAAAGAACTAGTAAAATTAATAGATTCCATCATGTTAAGGAATAGACACTATGAAAAAAAAGGCCTTAACTAGCCCTTTTAGGAAGCTAAGGCTTAAAATTATTATAAAATCTAGTCCTTTCTATCACACGACTGGAGATCTGGAGATTATTAATTGCACTACAACTCACAATTGTTGGCTAAAGCTAATAGGCATGGCTAAGCTGGGTGAGGAATACTTTAAATTTCTGTAAAAATATGACTGGAGAAGATGGAGAGAAGGTAATTTTCTCTCAGTTCAAAACCCAGTTTGATGAAATCTTTATCACAAAATCTTTATATTTGGTTTTGTGTTAAGAGGCATGCAATTATGTTAGGGCTCTGCTCTTTGTTTCCTACACTGACTGCTTTCATATTTTCCATCCTTTAAAAAAGAGCTAAGAATTTATCAGGATGTTTCTATCATCCTCATCCTCATATAAATTACTGGAAAAGGAGAAATGGCTGTTTCTGAGGTTTACTGATATCATGACTTCCTCTTTAAGACAATTCTGTGAGAAGAGGGAATACCTTAGGTATCTTCACATTGCCATGAGCTTCTACTTGCCTCTCTCAGGAGTCCTAACCCCATATTCCCCTGTGCATAAAACAATTAAATCTGCCATGCTATTTGCAGAATGAATTACCTCAGACTTTAGTTGGTTATCAGCTAAAAGGGGATGGAAAGGCCATAATAAATGAAGAGGCATTGTGAGATCCTCAAATAGATTGTTCTCATTCCCCAGAAAGTTTACTGGGGCAGATGGATAGGAAAGTGAACTGATTTCCAACCCCTTAATGAAAAAAAAATCACAAAGGTCATTGGCAATATCTTTGAATAAGAATGGAGGGATAAGGCACTTTCCTTATTTCCTTGAAAGTCTGTGAACCTCTTCTATCACAGGGACCTTCATCCTTCTGTTCTAATGCCTTTCCTTTCAGGTGACCTTCTATTAATTGTATGTATTTTCTATTCTTTGCAAGTTGTCTCTCCCATTAGAATGTGAGTTCTTGAAGGCAAGGTGTTTTTGCTTTTCTTTGTACATCCAGAGCTTAGAGTTTAGCACATAGTAAATACTGAATAAAGATTGGTGATCAACTGACTGAATGCTACTGACCTGACATACTGTGTTTTATCAAAGTATTTTGAGTAATCAAAAATATCCAATGAACCAATGCTGGTGAAGTATTGGCACACATGCCAAATTGGTACTGGGAGAGTTGCCCTGTTCCCTGTCTTCCCAGCTCCTGAAGACATCTTTTGCATGCCCCATCCCTCTGTCCAGCCACCCAAAGTGAGAATTTCCTCCCACTATCCCTGGGGTGAAGTGGAAGGGAGAGCTTGAAGTTGCAGTTTGGACACGTAAGCTTAAAAACTTTTGCCAATGCTGTACTATACCCTCAAAATATGTCTGCTTATGGAGAATATAGGGGAAAAGAAGGAATATCTATCTATAGTTAATTTAGGGCTATTTAATTTATTTTTACAAGGAAGTAGACTATGTTACAATATTTTGCAAAGCTCTCATAAATTTAGACCAGGTTCTTAATCTGGATTTCATGAATTTGGCTTTAAAAAGTATTTTGAAAACGACATTTCAATGTAATTTATTTCCTTGGTAATTCTATGTGTTCTATTTTATGCATTTAAAAACATCATTCTGAAAAGGGGTCCATAGGCTTCAACTAACTTCCAAAGGAGTCAATGATCCAAATAAATGAAGAACCTCTGGATTAGACAATATGATAGCATATAAGTGCTTAGACAACCACAGGTTCAAGGAAGATCCAAAATAAGTCACTTACTTTGTGCAAAAGCTTCTTGTACATCTCCTCCTACCCCTGTCAGAGAGTCCTGAGGTGTATGAGTTGGGGTAGAGCAAGCAGATGCTGATCTGATGGGCATAGGAATAGGTCTGCTTATCGTGTGACTTGGAGAAGAACGTGGAGAGCCCGCCCCTTGGGTCTGGAAAGACAATACAAGTTGTTTATTTAATTTTACATTAAAAGGACATGTGACATCTCTAAGTCCTCTGTCATTTCCTGAAAATAACAAAAATCATTAGGCAGAGAGGTAGAATGGTATGGCATATGGCACTGGATTTGGAGTCAGGAAGATTAGGGTTCAAATCCCACCTCAGACATTTACTGGCTCTATGATGCTGGGCAAATCATGTTATTTCTATTTCCTTTTCTTTAATTTTAGAATAAAACTATTAGGGGTAGATAGGTGGCTCAGGGGATAGTTAGCTAGACCTGGAGATGGTATGTCCTGGGTTCAAAATTGACATCAGAAACTTCTAGCTACATGACCTTGGGCAAGTCACTTAACCTCAACTGTCCAGCCCTTATTGCTCTTCTGCCTTGGAACTGATATATAGTACTGATTCTAAAAAAGAAGGTAAAGGTTTAAAAAACACTATTACATTTGATGATCTCTAAATCCCTTCCAGTTCTGAATTTCATGACATGTGAAATGCTTAATCTACCTATTTTGAAGCAATCAGAAGAAAATAAAACATTATATATCCTTTGTGGTAGGAACCAAAATATTTTATCTACTAAATGAAATAGATTACCTTCCCTATCCCCATTTAAAAGTTTGTTAAAACTTAGTGCCATGGAAATTGCTTTCTATAATATCCAGAGATGGCTTAGTATAGAGATAAAGGGTAGGGGCTCTGAAGTCAAAGGATGTTAATACAAATCCTGCCTCTGATGTTACCTGTGTGCCTTGGGTAACTCACTGAACTTCACTGGACTCAGTTTCCTCCAATGTAAAACAAGGCAGTTGGGCAAGATGGTCTTTGAGGTCCTTTTTCACTTTGATTCTTTGATTCCATGATTATTTGGGGATTTTATGTTTAAATTGTGAAATGAAATCAAGAAAGCTTGGTTCTTAATCTTTGATTTAATTATTTGACACTGCTCCTTGGAAGAAATCGTTTCTATTCTCC
This sequence comes from Monodelphis domestica, assembly GCF_027887165.1. NCBI lineage: Eukaryota > Metazoa > Chordata > Mammalia > Didelphimorphia > Didelphidae > Monodelphis > Monodelphis domestica. Next base: position 291,283,803 of record NC_077229.1, on the reverse strand, counting down.
TTTCCCTAGACATACAAAAAGTAGAAGGAAGGACCCAACTTTCCTTGCATTTAATAGGTACTGGCTAGTCAAAAAGAGTTTTCTCCCCAGAGGATGATGATTTTTTTTTTGCCCTGTCTCAACAACACAAGAAGCCCTCTGTTAAGACTTGGCTTGTCCAGATTGAATTGCTTGACAGCTCCAGGATGCCGGAGGGATGGAAGAAAGGGAGATAATTTGGATCATATAATTTCTGAAAACTTACATGGAAATTTGTTATTACATGTAATTGGTAAAAAAAAGACTGGTTGTGAAGTGCATGAGTAGAGGGAATAGGTTACTTGAAGCACTGATTAAGAAGGAGACTAAGAAAATAGGTCAAAGAAAGAATTCAGAGATGGTCACATCTTGAACTGAAAATGATTAAAACAGAATGACAAAGCTTAAATGACATAATGAGAATGCTGGGAAACATTTTGATTGTTTTAAATAGCAATTGAACAAAGCCAGTCAGTCATACCTAGATAAAAAAGATGCAACAGGTCCCCCAAGTGCCAAAACAATAGATTAGGTGTTGGCATAAATTTTCAGCAAAGAACATTGTGGATACTTCCTATTTTGAGAGATATTTAGGCCAATATTCACATATTCATTATCAACCTATTCAACCTCTCAATCCTGGAGACGCTCATCAGGAAGATATGATATGGCTTGGGCATGTTCAATTTCAATTTTTGTTATGGATTCAGCTGCCTGCAGCCACAATATGGAACATCAATCTTGTAGAATGCCAAGGTATTAGCTCCTCAGCGTTCAGCAATTCATATAAAAAGGTCATGTATACATTGAGTAAAAACAGTATAAATAAAAAAGAAACCCCCAAACAGCAAAGAGCAAGGTAGTTAGCCCCTATAAAGTAAACTAGGTTTCCATTCATTTCAGAAGATCTGGTAAAATTCTGCCTACACATAAGAAAGGATATTTTGTACAGTTTAAAGGTCTTATATTGGCCTTCGTTGGTCCACACCAGGGACCCTTTATGCCAAAAGGGCTCAATTTGTTGTTATAATGGCCCCAGAAGAATGAGTCATTGCCAGTGGCTAGGGCTTTCTGCCATTAAAGTTACGCTATAGCCGCCCATAGTAGATGGACTTTTTGGAGATATTGAGTATAGTTTCATTCTCTCAAAATGCCCACTTTGGGCAAAATCTCCTTCTTGGGGTCTTACAATATAATGTGAGAGTTTTAATGCATTTGATGACACTAGCCTAGCTACGAATTTTAAGTATAATGTGAAAGTATATAAATGTTTTCAATCTGGGGACTTTCATTACTTAATCCACCCTATAAATATTTCCCAAGTACATACTATGCTTCTTCTCCTCCTCCTGCTCTGCTTCTTCCTCTACCTACTCTGCTACTCCTTCTCTCTTCCTTCCTGCCTTTCCCCTTCTTTTTCTCTTCCTCCTTTTCTAATGGGAAAACAGAGGTGCAAAAATAAATTGATCTGCTTTGGACATTAGCCAATGCTTAATAATGGTTGCAGAGTTAAGAGGAAGAGGTGTTAGAGAAGGGTGATCTGGCCCATACCTTTTCCCTCTCCACATATATTTTAGCTAACACTACTAATCTATCTAAATGGATGTTCAGATTCTTAATCATCTGACTACCATGAACTTGTGTACCTAAAAGAGCTTGGGAGGGTAGCAAATGCTTCTGAGGAATTCATTGTATATCAGTAAACAATGCTGTCTCTGCCCTTGGCCATATATGACTCGGGATAGTCCCATGCACAACAGTTAATTTTGAATCTATTCTTGGATTCTATTCACTTCATCATGAAGTCAATGTTTTGTATTAGACAAGAAATCAAGGGAAGGAACTTCTTGGATTTCTATCCAAATCAGGAAGCAAGTCTAGTAGAATGTCCTGAGGGGAAGCAATCTCCCCTTCACTTCAGACAGTAGAATCATCTAGTAACTTTGGGAAGCAGGATCCATCACTATATGGAAGACCTTGTTTCAGAACTATAGCAAGTAAATGGATCTCTCTGCTCTCCCAAACTTTCTGGGGCAAATTAATATTGTAGAGGGGTGATTATGAAGTTCCCTTATTCAAGGGGAGGCCCTGAAGCACCTTTTCCTTTCTACTCCTTCCTTTCTATTTTCTAGCATGTTCCTAATGCCCTTATGATGACATCTGCCTATCCAAAAGCCTCCACTGTTCTGGACAATGCAGGTCTTAGTTTCATTCTTAATAGCCTAAATCCCAAATTACTTTTTTCTATCTCCCCCTTTCTCTTGATCAAAACTCCCATTTTTCAATTAATATGTCAACTAGGTGCTAATAGGAAAGCAATGTGATTGCCCACCTGACTAATCACTTACCTCCCTTAGCTATCCCAGGAATATTTAAATTTTTAAAGAATCTTAATAACCAATGTATTGATATAATTTCAGGAACTGCAGTGGAGAGGATGTTTTATTTTCCTTCATAAGGTCTTTATAGCAATCTGATAGAAAAACAAGATGGCTCCCTTTGGATTATTGGAGTAAATTTAGGATTTCTTGGGGGGAGGAGGTTTAGGGAGAAGAGAGGATAGAGTCTTCTGTCCTTTTCTGTGATCTTATTGTCTTGAAAATTATCACAACAGCTAACACTTATGTAGTTCTTTAAGATTTGCAAAGCATTTTACGTGTATTATCTCGTTCGATTCTCACAACTCTTGTAGATAGCAGCTATTATTGTCCCCATTTTACAGTGAGAAAACAGGCTGAGAGAGGTTAAATAACTTGCCCAGCATAACATGGCTCTTAAGGCTATTGCAGGAATGGAATTCAAGTCACTGTACCAACTGTCTTCAGGAATACTTTATGATCCCTTTGAATGAGGCATCCTTCAACTCCCTCTCTAAATCTAACTCCTTTATTCCTCTGTTCTATTAACGGCTGAATTATAGTGTATGAATAAAATTTCTGCTTTCCCAGATACAGGTATGGGTGAGCAGCCATAGACCATTCCATGGAACCTGAGCCTAGAAAGTCATCATACAACCTACTGGGTGAATACCAGTGGACCAGGAGTTTTATTTCTTGGTACCTAGCCATCCAAATACTCTCTGGAACCCACCTCCTGAAGACTCTTGGTTCCATTTCCAATTACTCACTAAACATGCTTTTGTAGTATTTGGTTTTTCCCCAGAACATGGTTCCTATGCACTAGGTCTCCTATCTGGTTACCTATTTTTCCCAGGAATAAGAGAAATGCCATTCTATCAAGAACCAGAATCCTCTCTTCCAGGGAAGAGGAGAATGGCTGTTATATCAGGCCATCAACCTGGTCTCCTGCTGTTAGCTGAAGTGGGGTAACCAATCTTTCAGCTCCCAGCACTTGTTCATCTGAATTGCTTAAGAACTTGAGAGAACTAAGTACTGAGACCCCATGGAAGATGACTTCCTAACCAAACTCTTTCTTTAATGATTACACTCTTCTGGTCATATCCTCCCCATCACAATTTAATCCTCTGACCATTATCATTCAGATTTTATTTTCTGACCTCTTTCTCCTATCCTTTATTCATATTTGCCTTAAGCCAGCTGGAGAAAAATCACAAAATCATGTTGATTGGATCTATCATAAATTTATGTTACATAATCTGTCTAGTACCTCACTGCTGCAAGGCAATCCACTTATACTTACCTCTCATCAATTATCTATCCCACTCACAATAACAACTTTTCCAAATCTTTTTTCCCTCCTCAAATCTCCCATGATGCTCTTCTCCCCAACTTCTTATCTGAGAACTTAGCTTTATATTTCACTGAAATAATATTTGCCAATAGCTTCTTCTCTTCTCCTAATCTCTCATCACTCAGATGCCTTCTCCTACTATCTCTTTCAGCTCTGTCTTCCAGGAAGAGTTGGCTCATCTTCTTGAGCCAGGGCAACCTCCTTTATTGACACAACTGATCCTGTTGAATCCTAGCTCCTGCAGCAGAATGTCCTCTCTTTTCTCCAATCTCTTCCAGTCTACTGGTTACTTCCCTACTATTTACAAAGAAGCCCAAGTTTCCCTCATTCTTAAAAAACAAAAAAACCCTTACTTGATCTATTCATCCCATAACTCTCCTCCTTTTGTAAGTAAACTTTTTGAGATGGCCATTTGCAAAAATTGCCCCCATTTCCTTTCCTCTAATTTTCTTTTTTACCCTCTATCCTGTGGTTTCCAATCTGATTATTCTAGAAATTCTCTCTTTAAATTTACCAATGATCTCTTAACTGCCAAATCTAATTCTTAATTGTCATCTTTTTTTTTAATCTGTATCCTTGACACTGTAGATCACCTTCTTCTCCTTCATGTCCTTTCTTTTTCCTAGATTTTTCAGTCACTACACTATTTTGATTCTTCTCTTACCTATTTGAACACTTCTCAGTCTCTTTTGTTGGATCTTTGTCTCGGACATGTCCACTAATTATGGGTGTCCCACAGTGGTCTCTCCTGAGCCCTCTTCTTTTCTTCCTCTACACTGTTTCACTTGATGATCTTATTAGCTCCTATAGATTCAATTATTGCCTCTCTGCTCATGATTTTCAGATCTTCTTATCCAGTCTTAACTTCTTCGCTGCCCTCCAATCTCACATAATCTACATATCTATTGGACATTTCAAATTGGATGTAACATAGTCATCTTAAACTCAAAATGTCCAAGTCTGAATTTATCATCTTTCCCTCAGAACTCTCCTCTCTTCCTAACCTGCTTTTACTGTAGAGAGTACCGTTGTGACATCCTCAACTTTCTATTCTATCTTGTCCCCCACCCTCCATATTGAAGCAGTTGCACAGGCTTATCAAATTTACTTTTATAGTATCTCTCATATACTCCCTTCTATCCTCTAACATTTTCCCACCCTGGTGTAGGTACTCATCACCTTATAGCTTGGACTACTGAAGTAGCCTGCTAGGTGGTCTTCCTGTCACACACATTTTCCATGCAGCTATCAAATTGATTATGTCACACCACTACTCACTACTCTCTTGAAATTTACTAGTGAGCTCTTATCTGCCAAATCTAATGGTCTATTCTTAATTGTCATCTTCTACTCACTTAAATTTCAATGGCTTCCTGTTACCTCCAGGATCAAATATAAAATCCTCCGCTTACAAAGCCCTTCACAATTGGTTCTCCCCTTCTAGTTTTCTTACTCTGTCCCTCTCCTCATGTACTATGTGTTCCAGTGACAATGACTTCCTTGCTCTTTCTCAAACATGACACTCCATCTCCCAACACTGGGCATTTTTACTGCCTGCCCTTCATGCATGAAATTCTTCCCCTCCTCATCTCTACCACTGGGTTTGCTTGACTTCCTTCAAGATCCAGCTAAAATGACACCCTCTACAGGAAGATTTCCCTGATACCTCTTAATTCTAGATCCTTCTCTCTACTGGTTATTTCTAATTTCTCTTGCATGCAGCTTATATGTATTTGTTGCTTGAATGTCGTCTCTCTCTGGGGTCCTTGAGAGCAGGGACTGGTTTTTGTCTTTCTTTGTATCCCCAGCACATAGCACAGTGCCTGGCACACAGTAGGCATTTAATAGGTTTAATTACTGACTGACCAAAAATTAGATAGATTATATAATTTGTAAGCCACTAGAAATACATTTTCCTCGAGAAAGGATTACATGATTACTGTAGGAAAAATTTTTTTTTATTAAGGAACAACAGTCCATGTAGATCAGTAATATAGATCTAACATTTCTGACAACAGAGCTGAGAACAAAATCGACTTATGGAAGGGAGGAAAACATGTATCATGTTTAGGAAGTTTAAAAATAGTTCTCTTCATAAAGCATGAGTGAAAAATTAATTTCTATGTTCAGTCCTCTTGGATCCATTCAATCCACACATATTACTTAAAAAAACAAAAAATCTTTTGCACACCTATGATTTTTCCAGATCTTTTCAAGAAGCAAATTGATTTTCACTTAATACCAAAGACAAGGTATGGCTTTAAGAGAAATAACTAAGTTCATACAACATTCATCCATCCATTCATTCACTCACTCACTCACTCAACATGTATTTATTGAGTAGCTACTACATGCAAGATGCTACACTAGGAAATGAGGAGGATACAAAGATGTATAGACACAGTCCCTGCCCTCAAGGAGCTTACAGTATAGAGGAGATAAACCAGGAACACAATGAATTAGAATACACAGTAGAATGTGCTAAGTACATAAGAGAGGTATAAACAAAGTTCAGAGAAGGGTTTCAGAAAAAAAAAAAAGGCTTCATGGAGGAGTTGGCATTTGAGCTGGCTCTTGAAGGGGGGGTACAATTTTAACAGGTAGAGTTAGGAGAGGAATACTTTCCAGATAGAGAGAAGAATATGGACAAGAGCACAAAGGTGGGAAGATTACATACAAGGCATGTTTAGGAAGTATTAAGAAATACACTCTGCTTCGAGCTTAGGACACACAAGGGAGAACTGTGTGAAATAAGCTGAAAAATGTGGGTGAGTGAGCCAAACTCTGAAATGTGGGTATAGAGCATGGAGTTTGAACTTTATGTAGTAGACAATGGGGTGCCTGGGAAGCTTCCTGAGCAGGAAAATGATGTGCTCAGAGTTATATCTGAGGGGAGGCAGCATTATGGAGAGTATAATGGCCTGGAAATCAGAAAACTCAATTTTGTATTCCACCTCTAACATTTACTAGCTGGGGGAAGCTAAAGCAATAATATTGTATTGGGAAAGAGTCCCGAATTTGAAGTTAAGAAGACCAGGGCTCAAGTTTCCCCTCCAAAACTTACAAACTGTTTGATCATAGGCAAATCACTTTATCTACCTGAGCTATAGTTTCCTCATTTTTAATATGGGCTTTGTAAAACCTACTTCACAGAGCTATTTTGAAGACAAAAGTGGGATAATGTATGTGAAGCACACTGTATTTTGTAAATGTCAATTAAAATTAAATCATTTAATTATGCTGTCTTATAAGGAAAACTTTAAATTAATGTCATTTTGTTTTGTTTTGGTCCAGACCTGTAATTTCATCTGTTTGAGAAATTCCCAACCGCCTTCCCTGATGCAGGTCAGATTCATCAATAACTTCTAGCTTTGAAGTTCCCCAGAGCACTTACAAGTTAAGTGAGATGCCCAGGGTTGCACAGCAACAAACATGTGCTAAGGGCAGGGCTTGAGCTCAGGTCTTCCTGACTTGAAGTCAGTTCTCTATGCACTATTCTTTTCTCTTCCTCATTATTGTTAGAAAGATTAATCTCATAGCAGTGTATAGAATGCACTAGAGGAATAAAGAGGAAAGAGGCAGGGAGGCCATTTAAGAGAGAGGAAGTCAAGGGGGACCTAAACTAGGATACCAGCAGTAGGAAAGGATGGGAGGAAAATTAGTGCCAGGGCCAGTAGGGCTTGGTGACTGATTGCATGTTGGTGAGAATAAGCCAAAGATGACCCAGAGGTTTTCATTATGGGTTACTGGAAAGATGATGGTATCATGAGCAGAAATAAGGTTAGGAAGGACAGGTCTAGGGGAAGGGAAGATGATGAGTTGTTTTGGATATGTTGAGTTTGAGGTGTCGGCGAGACATCCAGGTGGTGATGTTCAGTAGGCAGTTGGAAATGCAGATCTGGAGCTCAGGAGAGAGGTCTGAGATGGAGATAAATATTTGGGTGTCATCTGCATAGAGGTGATAGTTGAAACCGTGGTAGTGGATGAGATTGCCAGGGAGAAAATGTAGAGAGAGCAGAGAAGAAGGCCAAGGACAGAGCCTTGGGGAACACCTACAATTAGGGGGCAGGAGGAGGAAGAGGAGCCTGTGAAGGAGACAGAGAAGGAGTGGTCAGAGATGTAGGAAGATAACCAGGAGAGTACAGTGTCATGGTATCCAAGGTGTTAGTATTCTAAATGCCCTGTCTAGAGTGAGCACTCTAAATAATCAATAGGGTATGATTATCTTGCCACTGGTTATTGACCTCCCCCTGGGTTATGATGATAACCTTTATGATACCTGGTTTGAAGAAACAGAGTGGTTGTAAAAAGAGCACTGGATTCTGGATTCAAATCCTAGCTCTCTTACTATCTGTGTGCCTTGGGCAAGTCACTTTAGCTCTTTGGCCTCAGTTTTCATATTTGTCAAATGGAAAGGGTTCATTGGACATCCCTTAGAGTCCTAAATTTTTGATCCTAGATGGCTTTGTTCTTCCTTTCTATTCCCATTAATTGTGAATTGGAAGCCAGTGTGGTATAATGGATAGAGAACTGGCCTCAGAGTCAGGAGGACCTGGCCCTAATGCAGGCTGGCTATGTGATCATATGCGAAATGCTTACTGAAATGAATTGCTGATGGAAGAATTGTTATTAGTCTATACTGCTAGAGGGGTTTCATCATTGGGAGTTATCTAGTCAATTAAGTCATAGATGCAGTAAGTAATGATGATGATGATGATGATGATGAAGAGGAGGCTAGTGGTGATTTTGGAGCACTGAACCTTGGACTTCCCTGGCAGAGCTTGTATTTAGCATTGTTATTCTGTCTAGTTGGCTACCTCTCATATGGAAAATGTGGGAGCCTCATTCCTGGGCATACCTTTTTCTAGGACTTGGGCCTTAGCTTCCTTAGAATTGTTCTTTGTCCTCCAAAAGAGGGGTTTCCTTGTGATATCTCACTTGTTTTCTAGTATTGTTAGATAGGAAATCCACTTAATCTGATTATAGCATTAATGGAGGATCCAGTTTAATTTAATTTAATCCAGCTTGGTTATATTCCATGACCAAAGGGAGGAGAGGGCATCAGGTAGGGAGTGTGTACCAGTGCCAGTTGTTGCAAGGGGTGATAGAGTACAAGTATGGAGGAAAGGCACATAGATTCAATTAGTTAAATGTGGAGGAAGGAATTGGTGAGGAAGTGAAGGCAACAAATGTAGTTAATTCTAGGAGCCAATTACTGATGAGAAGAAAGATTGGATAGTAGGTTGAGGGGAGTAGTAATGTAGAGGGAAGATGTTTTTAAGAAAGGGGAGAAATGGATATCAAAGGTTCTTAGATTTAGAGTTGGAAGTGACTTCAAAGGTCATCTAATCCAGCTCCATCATTTTCTAGATTGGGGAGTAGGACTTGATTAAGTAACCAGCTCAAGGCCACCTTGCTAGTAAATAAGTTATTGAGTCAATGTTTGAACAGAGGTCTTCAGTCTTCTGACTTCAAATCCATTACTCTTTCCCCTATCCCTCATTGTTCCTCCTTTATTTTAAATAATCTGGATGGAGCCAGGGAAGATCTATTAGGTAGGCATGATAGAGTAAGGTCCAGGAGGAGATAAGATCAAGGATAGAGGTGGAAAGATTAGCTTTGTTAAATAGGAAGCAAACCATTCATATCTGAGACAAGCAGGAAGGGAGGTGGATGAGGGGATAAGACTTTTTTTTTGGATAGAGGATGGACTTCTGTGAGAAAGGGATAGAACAGCTCTAAGTAGATGATAATGTCATCTACACAGGAAGGTGGTACTGGCAAATTGGGATGAGTAGAATAATTTAAAAAATATAAGCCATAACAATCTGAAGAGAGGTAGGATGATAAATCTAAGAGGGAGAGTTGTCTATGCCTTAGATAGTAACATCCTGGCTCTCATTTAGAAAATCATTCAAAAAACCATACCCACCTAACTCCTGACAACAGAAAGCATGTATGGGAAAAATAATGTCTAGTCTGTTTTCTTAGCAGGCAGCTGGCCTTCTCTAGAGTAAGTCAGCTCCTTTTAAAAAGAGAAATCTACAAATAGAATTGGAGAAAATGAAGTTTTTGAACTCTTGGATGATAACTGATCCATCATTCAGCACCTTCATATTCTTTGTGGAGAGTAACAAAATCACTGCCTTTCTCAGGTTCTCTAACTGGCTACTTTATTGGGACCGATACTTCCTTTTTGCTATGTTCCTCAGAAAGGACATATAAAGGAAATAAAAGGAGCAGAGCTCCCAATCAATCAAATTTGCTGCTTCTCATAGTATCTCCAATAAATTGTTGGCTAGCATGGGGGTGGCAACTGGGCCATCAAAGTGTGGGGATTATTCTATGATTGCAACTATCTGAAATGAATTTGGAAATAGCAGCAGACTGAGGGTCTAAATTATAGCAATGTTTTATTATTGGTATTAACTTTTTTCATTGAATTAATTAAGCCATGTGTAAAGAAGAAATAAATGGGGAGGAAACTAAATTAAAAAATTAGCTGTTTTTGCTGTAACAGAGATGCTACTAGGTTATAATAATATTTTAAATTTTGGGTATCAGAATCATCAAATCCAATGACTATATTTGCAAGTTTTTATCATTAGGGTTGTCTGTAATGTTTAGGAATTCTTCCAGCAAATCTTTAAAAATATACAAAGAATAACATGGAGAGAAAACAAGGGAACTTGAATCCAAGTAACGTCTAAAATGCATTGTGTGGGATGCCATAATCATTATATTGGGTTTCAGGCACTGTGGCTTATTCCCATCCTCTTCCCGACATACAATATTTCTCATAAGAGAAACTAGGGATTATATACATACCATGCTCCACAAAAAGAAAGGATCTTCAAAGAGAACAAGGATCCAATGGGGACAGAAATGACTGCAGAATAGGGAAGTAGAAGAAATGGTGAAATCTCCTACCCTTTAGCCCATGTCTTTTATGGAATACACATATAAGTGATGGGTTATTGGCTCACAGAATGGTATATAGCAACAATATTTACTATTGAACCTGATTCAACTGAAGGGAGGACTGGTGATGCCACCAGCATGGGGAAAAGGAGAGGAGAAGGCTGGAATGATGCCTTTCTGGTAAATGGACAGAGCATGTCTATGTACTTCTGGGACTGCTGGCCTTTCTAATAGTTGAGTGACTGGAGTCTTCCACTGGAAATGATACAAAGTTGACTGATGGCTTAGTTTTCCCTCTATCCGGGAGGAAGTTGAACCCAGGAGGGCTTGCAGGGAGACTTATCTTTCTTCTAAGCTTAGGACAGTTCTATTTTCCTTCCTTGCTGGGATCAGAGGAGAATAATAGAAACCAACATGTGAAATTAAGCAGGAAAAGGAAGCTTCCTCAAACAGCTGCTCCCTAAGAAATTTATTTTTCTTTATTGGAACATTAGAATGTGAGCATTTGAAATTTAATGACATCTTTTGGATAGATTGCCAACTAGTATCATACAATTAAAGAATTTAGAGCTGGAATGAACCTTAGAGATCACCTAGTTTAATCTCTCATTTTATTATAAATGAGGAAACCGAGGCCTAAAGGGATTAGATGATTTGTTCAGTGTCACACAGATAATAAGTTGCAGAGCTAGGATCTGAACTCAAGTTCTTTGACTCCAAAATTCAATACTCTTCCCACTATGTTTCTTACCAAATTTTAATTCGAAACTTTTGAGCTAAGCTTTTTACAAAATGCAAAAATTTTAAACATACAATATTTAAATGCAAGATATTTAAAGTTCTGTCTCGTCTTTGTCTAGAACTTTGAGATTCTATCTCTTTCCTCTCATGCAGTGGGGATGAGAAATGAAACACTTTGCCAATACTCTGACTTGTTCTGTTAGCAATATACATATATACATACACACACATGTACAGAGTGAATAAAAGGCAAGAAGAAGGCAAAGGAAATGTAAAGAAATTAAAGGATTGCTTGGCTTTTGTAAGAGTATTATTCCATTTGCTCTATGAACCTGGCTTTAAACTTCCTTGGAACTTTGGATTAGTGGGTCATATTATAGATACACAGCTTGATATACACACTTGAACTAAAAGCTACTGTAGCTCACTTTATTTTTGTTTTTAAGTACACTGCTCCCTCTACTGGAATCTGAACCTGACCATGAAGCTGGGAATTTCCTCACAGAAAAGCTTATGATCACTGCATAATAATGTGGCCAGTGCTGCATTAGGAGGCAGATTTAATGATCTCATGGCTCTTCTGGAGGAAAAGCTCTCACTGGCAAAAATGACTAAAAGTTATCCAGTCATTAATGAGTAAGTTAGACGAACAAAAGAATTTTTGCTTGGGTCTGGATGAGAAAAGCTGAAAGCCAATAGGCAACTCTCCTGGATAATGCCTTTGCAATCTTCTTTGATAAGAGTGAGTCCATTTAGGGGAATAGCATGGAACGAGGCAGAGTACTTATGAGGCAGACACAAAGTTTAATTGGCTGGTTTTTATAAAAGGCGGCTTCACATTAATACATCCAGTTGGAAAATGCAATCTATCTATAGCATGTATTTTCTTGTGAAGGATATAGAAATTATGTATTGAATACCATGGAGTCTCCAAGACAATATTTACCTCCAGTGTGGTTTTAGTTAAGTGTGTATCTTTATATCAATAAAAGAGTATTTTGGTTAGTCTGAACAACAACTCAGAAAGGCATGAAATTGGTTAGAAACTTGGATCCCTGGAGATGAGAAAAGGCTCTAACAAAAGTACACTCTGTTCTCTTGTAACTGTTTGATGTTGACAGTAATAACAGGCATGAAAAATACCACTTCTTCTAAATCTCAACACAAGCAAACACACTGAAATGGAGGCAAATTAGGACGATATTTTCCTCTCAAACCAAGCATGAGCACACATTAGAGGCAAGAGCAGTCGGAAAAGCCACAAGATGCCTGTTAACACGCCATTGTGAGTCAAGACCTACATGAGGGGAAATAACTTACTCCCTGTTTCAGTTCTTCTTCCTATGGAAAAATTCAATCAATAATAGTTAGATTAGTCAGAAGTTCAATAAGAGCATACCCTACATGAATGAATGTTAAGCTAGGTAAATATCAGCAAATCTTTGGTGAAAAATCAAACATCTTCTATTTCAACAAATATTTTTATTTCTGAAACTCATAAAACAGTTTCTTCTTCTGGAGACCCATCTTTCTTTATGTAAGAAATTAAAAAAAAAAACACCAAATGCCACACCTGCTTATTCTTCAGATCAGGAATTTGCTTCTCAATAGGGAGCACCAAAACTTTTTGATTATAGACACTACAGTGTGCACTATGTAATTTGGACATTACAGTCTGAATTCAGGACGATGAAGTTTAATGGAAAGATAGGCTATTTGGTCGTCAAATATGTGAAGTCATCATGATGACAAAAGCTTTGGGCAGGTAGTATTCTGGACTAGGGGTCACACCCTGACCTCCTCTAAAGAATGAAATGCTGGGCTACTGGGAACAGGCACTTTCAGGCTATTTATTTGGAAATGAGCAGAAAGAGCTTCTTTGGTCATCAAGGTAGTGGGGTGGAGTTAGAACACACACACACACACACACACACACACATGCTACACAAAGGGACAGAAATGAATCCATATGTTATCCCTTGGAGAGGAAGAGGAAAAATATACTTCACTTGTTTAATGCTTTCAAAATAAAAGTTTCCCTAACAAAGTCCTGCTCTTTGGCATGAGAGTGACTTTAATGTCTCAAAAGCTACATCAGCAGACCTCAAACTCTGACAGACCCTATCAGGACAGAAATGTTTTGAGCATGGGCTTGGTGAAGGTGTTAAGTAAACCATTTTTGGACCAGCATGATTCCAAGAAGATTCCAAGAAGGCAGTAGGTGTGGCGAATGCTTTTGGCCACAACAATATTGATGGAGATCCAGTAAATAATAAGACCTGGGAGGAATTGGGTAAAGGAGAACAATGAGGTGTGCTAATAAAAGTAGTGCCCACACAGATAAGATCACACATCTTTGAATTAATGAAAGGACATTAGTACAGTTTTCCTTATATTCTAGGACATAAAAGATACTTCATAACAAGGCGAATTGACAAGATGATGAGAATACAGTAAGGATGAAATCACCAGTGCTGGTTACTATGCTAGCTATTAAAAATGAAGTTCCCCCCTTCTCCTTCATTAATCAGAGTTGAAATTCAGACAACTCCTTCATTTTTGTATTTCACAGGGAATCCTCTTTTGGGAATTTCATTTTATGAGGATCATAGATTTAGAGCTGAAATAAACCTGAGAGAACACTGGATGCAACTCTTTCATTTTTATGGATGAAGAAACTGAGGCACAGAAGTTAAGTGACTTGCTCAGGTTCACATAGCTAGTTGGTGTCAGAAGCAGGGATTTTGCCCAAGTTTAGCCAGACTGTAAATTGGCATTCTATCCACTATATCACATTGTCTTTCCTTCAGTGGAGTCTTGTCAAAAAAACATAATCCTAGAGGCAGGTGGGTGGCTCAGTGGATTGAGAGCCAAGCCTAGAGATGGGAGGTCCTAGGTTCAAATCTGGCCTCAACCACTTCCTAGCTTAACCCCCATTGCCTAGCCCTTACTGCTCTTCGGACTTAGAACCAATACAGAGTATTGATTCTAAGATGGAAGGGTAAGGTTTTTTTTTAAAGGTTATGTTCCTTCTGCTTCCAAGCCACTGAATTTGCCCTGCGCTTGAGAGAGGGCAGACTGAGACACTTGAGAGAGGGCAGACTGAATGTTTTGAATCTGAAACCAAACTGTTAGTTCTAACTTGTCATCCTGTCTAGGAAAAATTGGGCTAAATTTGCTACTGTCTTCAGTTTTCCTTGAATGAGAAAGAATTCTTTATTATAGAAAGAATTGAACTTTACTGTCCACAAAAGGGATTGCAGACTTAGAGACAAAAAGGGACTTCAAGAGGTAGGTTAGGGAAGGACTCTGCATGCATGCAGTTCAAATATTGTATTAATTTTACAGTTTAACAATAGAAGCTCAGAAAGACTTGTGATGTGCCCAAGGTCACATGGCCAAAGAGTGAGGCTTTCCCAAGTTATAAAAGAATTATTCTTCCTAAGAGAACCATAAACAAAAAGGGAGGAGTGTCCATGGTCCTGGTCTGTTTGATTTTATTAATGGCTTGAATGAAAACAAAAATGGTATGCTTATCCAATGTCCACATGACATGAAGCTGGGGGTATGTGGGGGATGACAGCCAAGATGCAGAATGATGGGATTAGAATCCAAAAAGATATCAACAGGCTAGAAGTATTAGGCCTAATTTAATAAAAATAAGCCTTTGCAAGGATAAAACAAAATAAAAAATAGATCTAAATCAGGGCTAAACATATCAATTTTATAAATGCAGGATAGGAGAAATAGGACTAGATAAGAGATTCTAGGAGAAAGACCAGGGGATTTTAGTGATTATAAATTAGTTATGAGCTAACACTGGAAAAGCTCCAGCAAATGACTCTTGGACTGTATTAAAGTAAGTATTTTGTGCAGAATTCTCCACTAAAATATGCTCCAAAATCCCACAATGGCTCAGAAGTGATTCCAGGAAGTAGATGCCTATACCTCAGCAAAGTATGAGTTCTGGGAGGTCCTATGAAGGTGGAAAAACTTTGGATATATGCTTGGTGATGGACTCTGCCTGTTGTCCAAAGGATCAGCCTAGGCTAATTCTAAAGAAGCCAGTAATCAGGGGGATGATTTTAATGAGGGAGATGATTTCTTTGAACAGTAACTCAAGGAAGACATGGTCTAAGTTTCTGAGCAAGCTCCAATGGTGAAAAGAATACCCAGAGAAGAAATTATAGATCCCGAAATATTTGGTGAAATGTTCATAGGAGATGACAGCTCCACTCTTTTTGATCTGGTCAAATCATATATCAATTAATCAATCAATCAGTAACAATTTATTAAGCATTTACACTGTGCTAAACATTGGAGATACAGAAAAAAGGAAAAGAATCTCTGCCCTCAAGGAACTTACAGTTTAATGGATACAGAGTATTTATTCAGTATTCATTTCCAGATGTTTTATTTCAGGAGAGACATTGATATAAGCTGGAATATGTCTTGAGAATTGAAAACATGATGGTGAGGGGACTTGAAAGAAGGATTAGTTGCAGGAACTATGGTTATTTAATTTGGAGAAGATAAGGAGTTAGGAGAAGGAGGTAGGAAGGCATGTTTCAGTATTTGGAGGAACAGATAGATTCTGCTTTTCTTTTGGAGGTATAAGAAGAATTGGGTAGAACTTAGACATAGACAAACAAAAAAGATGCAGAATTAGGTAAAGACAGAGATAGAAACACAAAGACAGAGACAATAGGAGAGAGAGAAGAGAGAAAGGGATATAGAGAGAGAGAAAGGGAGAGAGAGAGACAGAGAGAGAGACAGAGAGAGAGAGAGAGAGACAGAGAGAGAGAGAGACAGAGAGAGAGAGAGACAGAGAGAGAGAGAGAGACAGACAGAGAGAGAGAGAGAGAGAGAGAGAGAGAGAGAGAGAGAGAGAGAGAGAGAGAGAGAGAGAGAGAGAGAGAGATTTTGGATTGATGAAACACATCAAATGCAGCAGACAACTGAAGCTTTCTTAAAGTGGAATGAACTTCCCTGAGAGGTAGTGAGTTCTTCACCAGTGGAAGCCTGCAAGTTGAGGCCAAGTGATTGTTTATCAGGGATGCTGTTAGGAGATTCCTGGCTGAGGATGAGTGGGGCTATGTCATGTCTGATACCCTTGCATTATTGAGATCTTTTGATCCTATTTCATGAAGTTCTACACTTTTCTTGGCTATAGACATAAAGGCTTGGGGAACTTTTAATCATGACAAATATAACCTAAGTTCAACAAGTAAAAATTTAGGGAGAGAACTTATAAATTAGTGCAAAGGACAAATTACAGAATATTTATAAAGTATTGAAATTTTATTATTTTCAATAACATAAAATAACTAGAACTTCAGACTGTCACCTATTTGGATTCTCAGTAGCCTCCTTGGTTCAGATAAATTGAAGGCAAAGATTGATATAAAGTGAGTTTTATATTAATATTATTGACTGACTGTCTAATTTAACCTGAGGCTAATAGCTGATTGAACCTGGAACAAAATTCAGGGGGAATCAATATAACAGAAAAAAACCCTCATGGTCTATTTTAAAATTAGGCCTAATTTAATTTTAGAATGATCTAATTAAAAAAAAATTCAGAATCTTGTTTTACTTATATTATTCAAAATGGTTTACCTTTAGGAGCTTCATGAGACCTTCTAACTGGACCATCAGTTCCCTCCGGCTCTCCTGAAGAGCAGACATCCTCTGTTCTAACTCATCCTTGCGTTGTCTGAGAAAGAAGCAATTGTGATCAGAAGCAATGCTTTCCCCACTTAGCAGTCCACATCTACTTCTATTATTGTGATGACTACCAGAAAAAGAATTTGCTTGCTGCCTTCAAATTTTTAGTTTAGTTTAGTTTAGTTTTTCTGGTCCTATGTTTTGATTGGTGTACAAACCATGAGCAACTAGTAATAATCTCACCAGAAATGCAGTCTTCACAAGCTTCCCAAGGTACTAAGAAATTAAGTGACTTGTCCATGGTCCTAAAGCCAATATGCACCAATGAGGGCTTGAACTCATATTCTCTTGATTAAAAGTACAGTCTGATCTACCTTACCATCATACTGTCTTCATAATACAGCTAGTCACTCATGATTTAAAAAGGGAAGACTTATGGAGAACAGAGATCAAATTCCAAGCGAATATATGAAAAAATTTGTTCTGAAAAAGCAGAGGCAAAATTAAATAAAGCTTAATATTTTCTCCCCAAATGCAGAGCCAAACCAGATTGGTCTCAAAGTTCAGCAAACCCATGCATTCTATTATGAATTTGAATGAATCTTCTGTTTATGGAAATGTCTGGATATATGAATCAGAATTATCAGCCCATTTCATTTATTTAGTGTAACAGACAAAATTTGGTCTCCCAAGGGTGGAATTAGGACAATATTATTCATACCATCATTTTAAATACTAGTTTCAGAAGTGAAGAAAGAGGAGATATCACTTTTTAAATATTTCCATGTCAATAAACTAAATTTTGAACCAGAAAAATGTTTCCTTTTTGTTACCCAAACTGAAAGTATCCTTTGAGAAATCTGAAAACACCATTTGAGGTTGTATGACTGTGTCATTCACACTGACACTAAGAGGTGGCAACATGCATTGAAGAGTGGAGGAGGCAATAATGGAACAGCATTATAATACCTTTAATATGTGGAACTCTTTTACATTTATCCGAAAAATTCCAATTCCATTCCTCCTCACCCTTATGGTACATATCACATAGGAGATCCTCAAAAGAAAACTGAATTATCAACTCCAAAATAGGAAATTCACAATTTTTAAAATGTAGGGGCTTTACACATCTGTGTGCTCACATATGCTTTATATACTTTTTATTTCATGGCATTTCCCTGCTTAAAACTGTTCAATAGCTCCCCATTGTTTATACAAATTTCTTTCATTGGCATCTAATACAATACAGCTGTGACTTAACTTTAGAAACTTATTTCATACTATTTCCACTTGCCCAGGATGTTTCCATTCCTGGAATGATTTCTCTTCTCATCTGTGCTTCTTGAAATCCTTCTCTTACTTCAAGGACCATTAGAGGTACCACTTCTTTCACAGAAACTCTTCCTGGTTCAATGGATAGAACTTTGGACTTGGAGTCAGGAAGACTGGGGTTCAAACCTAACTTCATATACTTACTAGTTGTGTGATCCTGGGCAAGTCTCTTAACCTTGGTTTACCTCACTTTCCTTATCAGGAAAATTGTGCTAATCCATCTCCCCAGGTTTTTGTGAGGCTCAAATGATATAATAATTCTAAAGTGTCTATTAGCACAGTACTTGAAACATAGTAAACACTATATAAATACTAACTATTATTAGTATTATGAATCCACCAGGAAAAAGAAGTGATCTCTCTATTCTCAAATTTTCCCTGATCATTTCTTTTTGGACCACTCCTGGATTCTATCCTATTTCCCACCCATCTAATGCACGCATGTACATGTAAGTACCATATTGAAAGATGGGTCTTTAATGCAGGTAAATTATCTCAGTGGACAGAAAGTGGCATGTGCCAGACAGTCCATGGAAATGAGCCCTATGATAGAATTGGTCATCCACCTAGCATCTGCCTCATACTTTTCATATGCTTAGTGAATTGTATAGGATATAATCAACAAAGTACTTGAATCCTAGCTAGTTGACATTTTAGTCATTTTTTTAGTCTTGTCCAATTTTTTGTGATCCCCTTTGAGATTTTCTTGGCCAAGAATGACTTGTCATTTCCTTTTCAAACTCATTTTATAGATGAGGAAACTGAGGCAAACAAGGTTAAGTGACTTATTCAGGGTCACACAGCTAGTGTCTGAGACTAGATTTGAACTCAAAAAAAGGAGTCTTCCTGATTCCAAGTCTGGCATTCTATCTGCTGTACCTCCTAGCTACAGGAGTCTCTAGCTATAAGACCTTGGACAAATTATTTGACTCTAGAGACTGTTTCTAATCCGTGAAATGGGAATAACAGTGTTTATACTTACATTAAAAAAAGTTTTATAAAGTTTCAGAAACAAAAACCCATTGATTTTATTTAGTATGTAAGGTAAGAAATGTAGCAAGTAAGGGTGGTGCTTTGTAAATGTGTACATTATTTATTTCATTTGTCCTAAAATGACCTCTTTTGCTTTGAGGGATGCCCATTGATTTTAATATTCTAGAATATGATGAACAATTTGAAATTAAACCCAAGCCTAGACATGTATAATTATATTAATCATATTTCTTCATAGCCTTTATCTAGCTAGGCTGACAAATTTAAAAATTGCTTTTCTGCCCTTTTCTTGACCTTTGGCAGTTCATGTTATCTTCCTAATAGTGCAGTATCCAAAAATGCACAGAATGTTCCAGGGGTTTGAACAAGAGAAACTATAATGATTACTGTTTTATTTCCAGGACTTTTAAATTTATGATGCTCAACATTTTGTTGGCCTTTGGAGCACAAGAGGAAGGCAGAGGCAATGAAATTGGACCATGCTAAGGTGAATGAAGCAATCTCTGGAGGCTTTTAAAATCTAGCTGAAGAATAATGAAAAAGAATTGATTTATCATTTTCTAAGCACCCTTTTTCCTCTTCTATTAAAGTGCAACCTATAATTGCAGCATCTCAATCACAGAACAAACTTTTTCCAAATATTTTATGATGACTTGATTCAATGTAATCTATAGATGCTCCTACTTAGGAATTGTAATTTCACTCTAAAATGGTTACAAGATACAGTTTATGTTGTAATGCTTTCTTACTGTATAATTTTGCATAAATTTACAAACACAATTTCTTTGGCGAAGAATAATGTCTAGAGGTATCATTTCCTTCCAAGGAATTGATGTGGTAATGTCATAAAAGTATGTTTCTTGAAATTTATTTTACTTTGTAGTTCATCCAATTATTTCATCTTTTTACTAGTAGATGTTTTGCTCTCAATTTTAGGAGCAAGGATAAATTTAGGAGATTAGAGTTAAATAATATATTAAATAAAAATATTGATTCTGTAAAACTTTGATCTATATTTTGTTAATTAAGAATGCACACTAAAGTATATACAGCAAGTTAAATTTTACCTTTAAGGTATGTATTAATAAAAGACTTGTTAAGCAAACTTAGAGTATAAAGCAGAGGTGTCCAATAGGCAGCTCAAGCAGCCAACACTATTCGGAATAGGCCTGAACAAAATCAAAATGTAACTGGGAAACTTAACAACTTAACAAAATAACTAAGTAACTTAATAAATAACTTAACAAAATAACTAAGTAACAAAGTAACTTAACAAAATAAAATTAAAATGTACTAGAATATAGATGATGATTATATATGGCTTTCTAAAGATCTTTATGTATGGTTTAGTGGTTCCTTTTCTTATTTGAGTTTGACATCATCAGTGTAAATGAAGAAAGAGTTTAGCCTGCTTAAAGGCAAAGGCCTTGGGACAACTGGGTGACTCAGTGGAGGCCTAGAATTGGGAGGATTTCTGGTCAATCTACCCTGATGCTTCCTAGTGTGTGACCCTGGACAAGTCACTTTAACCCCAATGGCCTGGCATTTTTTACTTTACTGCTCTTTTTGCCTTGGAACCAATCCTCAATTCCAAGACAGAAGGCAAGAGTTTAAAATACAAAAAGTGAAAGCCTTCTTTCAAAATAAAGTCCAGGTTCTATTTTGTAAACCTGGACAAAACCCTCTCTTCATCTACCAAACAGTTAGCACTCGAATGTACTCTTTTCATCCTTGGTATTTCCTTACCTGCACACATATTGTTTTCTATAGAATGTGAACTCTGAAGACAGGAATGGTTTGTTTTGGGCAGTTTTGTGGTGTAGTGGATAGAGTGCCAGGCCTCGAGTCAGGATGACTCATTTTCCTGAGTTCAGATCCAGCCTCAGACCCTTCCTAGATGTAGGATTCTGGGCAAGTCATATAACTCTATTTGCCTCAGTTTCCTCGTCTGATTAATGAGCTGGAGAAGGAAGCAACAATCTACACCAGTAACTTTGCCAAGAAAACTCCAAATGGCGTCACAAAGAGTTGGACACGACCAAAATGAGTGAAAAACAACTGTTTTTTTCATTTTTTTGTCTTTGTATTCCCAGCACCTACTGCAATATTTGGCCAATAATAGCAAGATGTTAACACTGGTCAAACTGAAATGAAATGAAGGTCAACAAGCAGTCTTCAAGAGTTGACAGCAGGATTTTGTACATTTGTTTAATATTGACTTTCAATATGAATTTTTGTTATACATTTGTTAATGTGTAGATGAGATTCTCACTCTGTTTTAATGTCAGTATTTTGTCTTGTACATCTGAAAGGATTGAAGTCAGATAGTCAGCTAGCATTTGTTAAGTATCTACTAAGTGAAAGACACTACACTAAGCACTGCAGAGATGAAAAAACAAACAGAAAACAAAGAACTCATGGAATAAGCTGAACTATGTCAACAATTTCTTTCTTCTTCCTCTTCTTTCTCCTCCTCCTTCTTCCTTTTTTTAAAAAACCCTTACCTTCCATCTTAGAATCA
Source organism: Monodelphis domestica (assembly GCF_027887165.1). Lineage (NCBI taxonomy): Eukaryota > Metazoa > Chordata > Mammalia > Didelphimorphia > Didelphidae > Monodelphis > Monodelphis domestica. Next base: position 291,261,899 of record NC_077229.1, on the reverse strand, counting down.
ATACTGTGTATTGGTTCTAAGGCTGAAGAGCAGTAAGGGCTAGGCAGTGGCAGTTAAGTGACTTGCCCAGGGTCACACAGCTAGGAAGTGTCTGAGGCCAGATGAGAACCCGGGACCTCCTGGGTTCCTCCAGACCTGGATCTCTATCCACTCTATCTATCTAGTCCAAATCTCCCTGAATGACTAATACAAATCCACATTTGGTAGGGTTTGTCATGTTAGTCTTCAATAACATCAAAGAAAAATGTAAATTTTTATGTGTTGGTATATTTGAAGCAGGACAAACTGAGAATACCTTTTTCTAGAACCCATTTGACTATTTAGCTGGTCTGGAACCAGCTCAAGGTAAGATACCACATAAAGAGTCTCTTGCTGTAGGAACCACTTAGAAATGATTACAAATAGAGCACATAATGATAGAGGTTTGCAAGTAGTCACTAGCTCGATATTAACTTAAGGGGTAAGTAACAACAAGAAATGCTGAATTCTTTTATCTTACTATTTCTTTCTCTACATCTGGCATGTCAGAGTGTATATAGGATATGTTTTTTCATATCCATATCCATCAGCTTAGAGTTATATGGGATGTGATAATGTGGCAATTAACCAAAATGGTGAAGTGGTGATAGACATATTTACAATTTCTTTTCTGGGGGAAGGAAAGAATACTCATTTCATTAGTTAGTTAACAAGTTTTGTTAAGCACCTACTATGTGTCAGGTAGTAAGTGCTAAGTGATGGGTTTATAAAAAAAAGGCAAAAGACAATCCCTGCCCTTGAGGAACTCACAGTGTAATGAAAGAGCTCAAAATCTGGTTTGTCTCCTACCATTACTGACACTGTTGTTAATGATATTGTGCTGTAGTTATTAGGGCTTTATCACAGATAGCAAATAAGAGAGAAACAATTAAATGTCTTTGGTGTCTAATTCTTCAGATATTTAGGGCTTAATTTAGTATAAAATTCAAATGGAAAACAATCAAAGACGAATCTCTGTGGAGGCAGAATTGTCTGTTTTATTGCTTCTTTAGGCAAAGGTAAAGTAAGGATTTGAGGGAATTCTGAAATATCCAGACAGTTGCTGCTGCTGAACTTTGTGGATCATCTGGTAAAAAGACTAGGAGCAGTAACAATAAGAATGATACACAAGGGGCGGAGTAAAGATGGCAGCATAGAAGCAGCAAAAGTTCAGACTCCTGAATATCCTTCCTTACCAATTACAAAGAAAATGCTCCTAGGGGACTAAAAATCAAACCTAACAACAAGACAGAGCTAAGGAACCCTCCTGCTGGACTCAATTCAAAAGGTACACCCCACAAAAGCCAGAATTCGAGAATACTCAGCTTTAAGGGGAAAGCAGAAGGAAGGTCCCAGGACCCTTCCCCAACCCCCCCAGGTAGTGCGCTAAGCGCTAAGCCCAGCATCAGTGGAAAACTTTGGGCGGGCAAAGGCTCTGGTCTGGAGGGTGTACCTTGCGGGCAGGGCTGTTTCAGGCTCAGAGCATCGAACATAGGCAGTGGGGAAGGAGCTGGAGAGGGAGCGCAGAGCGGGCAGCCTGGTCACAGCAGTAGAGACCCTCCATATTGCTCCAGTCTTCCAGGAGGTTTTGAACTCAGAGCACATCCATCCCAATTCAGCTGAACTTAATCCCATCAAAAGTCTTCAGAGGTTAGGGAAGCCCAAGCTCCAACACTCCTACCTCACAGACTGCTGGACTTTAATCCAATCAAAAGCCTCCAGAGGACAGGGAAGCTCAAACTCCAACATCCCTCCCACACAGACTGCACTGAGAGATCTGGCAAAACTCCAAGAGGGAAGACTGTCAGAAAAACCCCCAAACCAAAAAAATGTGGGGAGCATGAGCACAGACAAATATGGGGACTAAAGAAGGGGGGTAAATATGAGCAAACAACAGAAAAAGAATAAAGAAATTACAATCGATAGCTTCTATACAGGCAACAACAAAGAGCAAACGGAACAGAGGAGGAGGGATCATCAAACAATAAATCAGAAATCCCAGTGAAATGGATACAGGCTTTGGAAGAATGCAAAATGCAATCCAAAACACAATTAATAGAGGCTGAAGACAATTGGGAAAAGAATTTAAAAACTAAGATAAATCATCTAGAAACAGAAAATAGTGTCTTGAAAGCCAAAATCAACCAACTTGAAAATGAGGCAAAGAAGATGAAAAATGAAGTGAAGAAGATGAAAGATGAGACAAAGAAGATGAGGTAAAGAGAATGAAAGATGACCTCCAAAGAAAATCAGACCAGAAGGAGAAGGATGACCAAAAAGTCAGGAATGAAATCCAGTCAATAAGAACCAGAATACAACAACTAAAATTAAGTGACCTCACAAGGCAGCAGGACACCATAAAACAAAACCAAAAGAATAAAAAAAAATTGAGGAAAATATGAAGAATCTTATTCACAAAACAGAAGATTTAGAAAATCGTTCAAGGATAGACAATTTAAGAATCATTGGTCTACCAGAAGACCACGACAAAAGAAAAATCCTGGAGATAATACTACAGGAAATTATCCAAGAAAACTGTCCCGATATTCTAGAACAAAAGGGAAAAGTGGATATTGAAAGAATCCACAGATCACCTCCTGTACTTAATCCCCAACTGACAACACCTAGGAATGTTATAGCCAAATTCAAGAACTATCAGACCAAAGAAAATTATAAGCTGCCAAGAAGAAGTCATTCACATACCATGGAAACACAGTGAGGATAACACAGGATCTGGCTGCATGTACACTGAAAGACCAAAAGGCATGGAATATGATATTCCAGAAAGCAAGAGAACTAGGTCTACCACCAAGAATCAACTACCCAGCAAAACTGACTATATTCTTACAGGGGAAAATATGGTCATTCAACAAAATAGAAGAATTCCAAGAATTTGTAAAGAAAAGACCAGACCTGAACAGAAAATTTGATGCCCAAGCACAGAACTCAAGAGAATCATCAAAAGGTAATGAAAAAAGAGAGGAAAAAAGAAAAACAAAACAAAACAAAAAACCCAAACTTTCTTTTTAAGAGACTCAATAAGTTAAAATGATATGCATCCCTATAAGAAAAAAGGTCATTGGTAACTCTTAAAAATTATATTTGTTATAATTACCTGGGTACCTAGAAGAATTACACTTAGAGGGAACAGTGACAACTAGGAAGAAATGACAAGACATAAATAGGTATATAGATATATGTATACATAAATACATATATATTTGTACATACATACACACACACACACGCACATATATACAACTAGAGCTAAAAAAGAGGTTAATACTAAAAGAATTGGGAAAAGAAACAAATGCGGGTAAATTTATAGAAGGGTAAAGAGGTTGGAGATAGGAAATACTCAACTCTAACATACTCAACTCTAACAAATTGACCCAAAGAAGGAAGAGGAATCCAATCCATTGGGGCAGAGAATAGGTTTGCTCACTATAGGGGAGTAGAAGGGTAACAAACGGATTAGTGGGGAGGGAAGCAGTATCAGGGAGGGTAGGGGTAGTTTTAAAAACACTGCAAAAAATAAGGGGGTAAATAAGAAGGGAGAGGAGTAGAAAGGGAAGTAAAATAAGGGTGGGAACTAGGGGGACTGCTTAAAAACAAACATTGGTGTAGAAGGAAATAGTGAAAGAAGAAAAGGCAAGACTAGGAGTAAAAATCAAAATGCTGGGAAATACACAGCTGGTAATCATAACTCTGAATGTGATTGGAATGAACTCACTCATAAAACACAAACAAATAGCAGAGTGGATTAGAATCCAAAACCCTACCATATTCTGTCTACAAGAAATACACATGAAGAAGGTAGATATGCATACGGTGAAAGTAAGAGGATGAAGCCAAATCTATTGGGCATCAACTGATAAAAAGAAGGCAGGAGTCTCAATCATGATATTTGACAAAGCCAAAGTAAAAATAAATCTAGTTAAAAGAGATAGGGAAGATAATTACATCCTGATAAAAGGCAGTATAGACAATGAGGAAATATCAGTACTTAACATGTATGCACCAAATGGCATAACATCCAAATTTCTAAAGGAGAAGCTAGTGGAGCTCAAGGATGAAATAGATAGAAAAACTATACTAGTGGGAGATCTGAACCTTATTCTATCTGAACTAGATAAATCAAACGAAAAAATAAATAAGAAAGAAGCAAGATAAGTGAATGAAATGTTAGAAAAGTTAGAGTTAGTAGACATGTGGAAAAAAATAAAAAGGGACAAAAAGGAATACACCTTCTTTTCAGTAGCACATGGTACATTCACAAAAATTGACCATGTGTATTAGGGTATAAAAACATTGCAAACAACTTCAAAAGAGCAGAAATGATAAATGCAACCTTCTCAGATCACAATGCAATGAAAATAATAATTAGTAAGGGTACATGGAGAGGTAAATAAAAAATTAATTGGAAATTAAACAATATGATTCTCCAAAACCAGTTAGTTAAAGAACAAATCATAGAAACAATTAATAATTTCATTGGAGAAAATGACAATGATGAGACATCTTTTTAAAATCTATGGGATGCAGCCAAAGCAGTACTCAGGGGGAAATTTATATCCTTGAGTTCATATATTAAAAAATTAAGAAGGGCAGAGGTCAATGAATTGGGCATTCAAATTAAAAATTAGAAAGTGAACAAATTAAAAATCCTCAGATGAAGACTAAGTTAGAGATCCTAAAAATCAAAGAAGAAATTAATAAAATTGAAAGTCAAAGAACTATTGATTTAATAAATAAGACTAGGAACTGATACTTTGAAAAAACAAATAAAATAGACAAAGTACTGGTAAGTCTAAAAAAAGGAAAGAAGAAAACCAAATTGACAGTATCCAAGATGAAAAGGGAGGAGACCTCATCTCTAATGAAGAGGAAATTAAGGCAATCATTAAAAACTATTATGCCCAATTATATGGCAACAAATATGGCAATCTAGGTGATATGGATGAATACTTTCAAAAATATAAATTGCCTAGACTAACAGAGGAAGAAACAGATTACTTAAACAACCACATATCAGAAAAAGAAATTGAACAAAATATCAAAAAACTTCCTAATGTGAGATTTAAAATAGTGAAGCCCATAAACTGTAGTGAGTTAAAATGGTGGAAGATATAAATTGTGATATATATAAGAGAAGGTGAGTAAATTTGACCGCAGAAAATATGTTTCACTACAGTGTATTGGTTTTTAAATCAAATATAAGGTGGTCACCAGGGAAATATTCCCAATTATTCAAATACCCAAGTCAACTGGGTTTTATAGAGATTTTAATTAATACAAATGTGGAATTAAAGAAAAGAGAGAAAGAGAGAAAAAGGAAATAAGTTTGAAGGGCCTTAAGCCAACATGGCTTAGACCGAATATTAAGAGAGAGAGAGATCAGTCAGTCAGTCTTTTAACACTCACCACAAGGTCTGCCTAAGCAAGGATTCTAGTGACACCAGGCCAGCATCATCTCAGCTGCTTTCACCAGCTCCCTCCTCCATCTGAATGTTTCAGAATGACCTCCAGCTCTTCTCTGAGCTCTTATTTTTAAGGGCAAAATCTCCTATGTCACCTCCCCTAAGTTCTTCCATCTACCAATCACTGTAGATGTTTTCCAAAAGACAGCCTATTTTGAATTCACAGCTGAGTAGATTAATCTCTTTAGTAAGTCAGAAAAAAAATGCTGCTGTGTCAATTAATTTCATTAAGAGAAAACCTCTGAGTAAGTTTTCACCTTTTAGGTCTAAGTAGTTTACAAGTTGCCCCACCTTTATAGGCTCCTAGCATCCCATTGTACCAATTCCAAAAATAGGCATGGCTCAAAGAACTCCTTTCTTTTATAAGTATGGTTTTCAAGTACTTTCATTGTTTAGCAAGGAGTTTTCTGCCCTAAAGCAGTCTTAAGTACAGGTGGAATCGAGGTCCTCCCATAGCAAGGAGTTTTCTCCCCTAAAGCAGTCTTAAGTAGGGGTGGAGTAGGGATACTCCCATAGCAAGGAGTTTTCACATTCAAGTAGAGTTCTCACTATCTGGTAGGGAATTATTTCAAGTAGGTAATTGGAGGATTCCTCAATGTGGAGTAAAATTTTTAACATTCATAAGTCTGAAATTTTAAGGTTTACACTAAGAAAAAATCCCCAGGTCCAGATGGATTCACAAATGAATTCTATCAAATATTCATAGAACAACTAATCCCAATATTATACAAACTGTTTGACAGAATAAGCCAAGAAGGAGTTCTACCAAATTCATTTTACGACACAAATATGGTACTGATCCCAAAGCCAGGTGGGTCAAAATCAGAGAAAGAAAACTATAGACCAATGTCCTTAATGAATATAGATGGAAAAATCTTAAATAGGATACTAGCAGAAAGACTCCAGCAAGACATCACAAGGGTTCTTCACTATGACCAGGTAGGATTCATACCAGGAATGCAAAGATGGTTCAATATTAGGAAAATCATCCACATAATTGACCATATTAACAAGCAAACCAACAAAAATCACATGATTATCTCAATAGATGTAGAAAAAGCCTTTGACAAAATACAACACCCATTCCTATTGAAAACACTAGAAAGTATAGGAATAGAAGGGCCTTTCCTAAAAGTAATAAACAGTATATATCTAAAACCATCAGCAAACATCATCTGCAATGGAGATAAACTAGAAGCCTTCCCAATAAGATCAGGAGTGAAACAATGATGCCCATTATCAGCTCTATTATTTGACACTGTACTAGAAACACTAACAATTAGAGTTTTAGCAATTAGAGAAGAAAAAGAAATTGAAGGTATTAAAATTGGCAATGAGGAGACCAAGCTATCTCCCTTTGTGCAAGATATGATGGTCTACTTAAAGAATCCTAGAGAATCAACCAAAAAGCTAATTGAAATAATCAACAACTTTAGCAAAGTTGCAGGATACAAAATAAACCTGCATAAGTCAACAGCATTTCTATATAACTCCAACCCATTTCAGCAGCAAGAATTAGAAAGAAAAATTCCATTTAAAATCACCCTAGACAATATAAAATATTTAGGAATCTATCTGTCAAGACAAACACAGGAACTATATGAACACAACTACAAAACACTCTCCACACAATTAAAACTAGATCTAAACAATTGGAAAAACATTGATTGCTCATGGGTGGGATGAGCTAACATAATAAAAATGACAATCCTCCCCAAACTAATTTACTTATTTAGTGCCATACCCATTGAATTACCAAAAAACTTTTTTACTGAATTAGAAAAAACTATAACAAAGTTCATTTGGAAGAACAAAAGATCAAGGATATCCAGGGAAATCATGAAAAAAATGCAAAGGAAGGAGGACTTGCAGTCCCAGATCTCAAACTATACTATAAACTAGTGGTCATCAAAACAATTTGGTACTGGCTAAGAGACAGGAAGGAGGATCAGTGGAATAGACTTGGAGTAATTGACCTCAGCAACATAGTTTATGATAAGCCCAAAGATCCCAGTTTTGGGGACCAGAATCCAGTATTTGATAAAAAATGCTGGGAAAATTGGAAGACAGTATGGGAAATATTAGGTTTAGATCAACATCTCACACCATCTCACAAGATAAACTCAGAATGGGTGAATGACCTGAATATAAAGAAGGAAACTATTAGCAAATTAGGTGAAGATAGAATAGTATACTTGTCAGATCTTTGGGAAAGGAAAGACTTTAAAACCAAGCAAGAGCTAGAAAAAAATTACAAAATGTAAAATCAGTAATTTTGATGACATCAAATTAAAAAGTTTTTGTACAAACAAAACTAATGCATCCAAAATTAGAAGGGAAGCAACAAATTGGGAAATAATCTTCATCACAAAAACCTCTGACAAAGGTCTAATTACTCAAATTTATAAAGAGCTATACCAATTATACAAAAAATCAAGCCATTCTCCAATTAATAAATGGGCAAGGGACATGAATAGGCAGTTTTCAGTTAAAGAAATCAAAAGTATTAATAAGTACATGAAAAAGTGTTCTAAATCTCTGATAATCAGAGAAATGCAAATCAAAACAACTCTGAGGTATCACCTCACACCTAGCAGATTGGCTAACATGACAGGGAAGAAAAGTAATGAATGTTGGAGGGGATGTGGCAAAGTCGGGACATTAATGCATTGCTGGTGGAGTTGTGAATTGATCCAACCATTCTGGAGGGCAATTTGGAACTATGCCCAAAGGGCACTAAAAGACTGTCTGCCCTTTGATCCAGCCATAGCACTGTTGTGTTTGTACCACAAAGAGATAATAAGGAAAAAGTCATGTGCAAAAATATTCATAGCTGCTCTCTTTGTGGTGGCAAAAAACTGGAAAAAGAGGGGATGCCCTTCAATTGGGGAATGACTGAATTGTGGTATATGTTGGTGATGGAATACTATTGTGCTCAAAGGAATAATAAAGTGGAGGAATTCCATGGGGACTGGAACAACCTCCAAGAATTGATGCAGAGTGAGAGGAGCAGAACCAGGAAAACATTGACACAGTGACTGAAACACTATGGTACAATCGAATGTAATGGACTTCTCCATTAGTGGCAATGCAGGAGTTCTGAACAACTTGGAGGGATCTACGAGAAAGAACACTATCCACATTCAGAGGAAACACTGTGGGAATAAAAACACCGAAGAAAAACAACTGCTTGATTACATGGGTTGAAGGGATATGGTTGGGGATGTTGACTCTAAATGAACATCCTAGTGCAAGCACCAACAACATGGGAATAGGTTCTGATCAAGGACACAAGTAATACCCAATGAAATTGTGCATCAGTTGTGGGAATGGTGGATGGGGGGGGGGAGGGAGGTAAATAATGTGATATTTGTAACCATGGAATAATGTTCTAAATTGACTAAATAAACTAATTCAAATGGGAAAAAAAAGAATGATACACAAATTAATTGGGTGAACATGTTGCTAAGCCAACTTCTTAGTATCACAGGTATCCATGTTATTCTGCCACAAATTGATGAAATTCTTCCCTGGGAGCTGGTTATCCTGATATAACCAGAAATTTGGCAAAAAAAATGATAATGATAATGCTAATCGTAATTAACATGTTTAAAGAGTGCTTTAAAGTTTGCAAAGGGCTTTGCTTTCTTTATCTCATTTAAATCTCAAAAAGACCCTGTGGGGATATGTTTTACAGTTATTATCTTTAATTATACTTTCATTGTTGTTCAATTGTTTTCAGTCATGACTAATTCGTGACACTACTTGTGCTTTTCTTGGCAGAGTGGTTTGTCTTTCTTTCTCCAGACCATTTTACAGATGAAGAAACTGAGGCAAACATAGTTAAATGACCCACCCAAGATCACAGAGCTAGTAAGTGTCTCAAGTCACATTTGAATGCAGGAAGTTGGGTCTTTTTGACTCCAGGCCCAGCACTAGCCACAGTGTCACCTTGCTGCCCCCAAATTACATACAATATTATCATTCAATCAATTGCATCTGACTCTTCTTGATTTCCAATTTGGAGTTTTCTTAGCAAATATACTAGTTTGCCATTTCTTTTTCTGGCTCATTTTACAGATGAAGAAACTGAGGTAAAATGCTTAGCGTGTGACAAATATTACATAATTTAATTCTCGCAACAACCCTGTGAGCTAGATGCTTTTATAACCCCCATTTTACAGTTGAGAAAACTGAGGTCGACAGAGATGAAAATAACTTGTCTGGTGTCCCTCAGCTAGTCTTAGTCTGGACTTGAACTCAGGTCTTCCTGATTCTTGACTCAGCGCTCTAATCATTGCACCACTTAGTTTCTTCCTTATTTTGATATTAGGGGTAATAGGGAAGCCCTGGTTTTCTCTGACATTCTCAGACTTTTGCTTTCTGAAGATCATTTTGACAATTGAGTGGAAAATGCCACAGAATGGGGAGAGACTTGAGGCAGGGAGATCTCCTGTTGTCCCGGCAGGCTTTTGCAATAGTCTGAGTGGGACTGGGAAAAAGGACTGCCTGTCATATCAAAGAGAAGTCAAGTTTGTACATCTTTTCTCTTTCAAAATTTCTAGTGACAGATTATGCAGTAGGTACTACTTTCTGCATCTCCTCTTAGTCCTTGTTCATTAGACAAGCCAAGGTAAAGACATGATTTATTCTTACAGGCAGAGTTCTCCAAATGTTCTTTGTGGATGCTGTGAAGGTGGACTGTGCTTTCCCATGGCTCAGCTGTAAATTATTCAGCCCTCCGAAAGTCAGAGTTGCCTTGAGTCACTGAGTTAATGACAACTCCTAAAAATTTAGGAGTCTCACACAACGACAACAATAAAACCAAGGGTATCTTTTCACTTTGAACTGATCAAAATGATTCAAAATGCTTTGTTCTCAGAAGAGTGCCAATTGTATTTCCATATTAATGCCATGAAATAAAGGAAAGGAAGACACTGCAGGTGGCCAACCTCATTATCCAATGAAGGACATTCAGCAAACTTTTTAGATTGTTACATGAAATAAAATCGTACTTATCTTGTATTCGTTTTTAAAAAAGATATTTACATGTCTATATGCCACCTCCCTTTACTAGAATTATTAAACTCTATGACTGGAGGAACTATGTCTTGCCTAAAATTTGGATCTCTTCTAGGGCTTAGCACAAGGTACTGCGCACAATAGGCATTTTGTAAACTTTTGGTGATTTAAATTTTTCTAAAAATGTACTAAACTTACTAAAAATCTTACAAAGGCAGATGGCTTAAAAGAGCAAAATGCCTGAAAATGCTTATGACAAAATTCCCAAGACCCTTAAATATCTGGTTTTTTTTTTTTTTGAATCTAGCTTTGTGAGTTCATCGGCATTAGGTGATAGTTCTCAAAGGATCTCTCCTGAGACTATTTCAGAGGGACCATGAAGTTAAAATTGTTTCGTAATAATGTTTTAATTTCTAACAGGGTAAATATCAATAGATATAACCCATATTAAAAAAAAAAGTTCTTTGGAGTCCACAATAGCATTTATGAGTATAAAGGAGCTCAGAGCCCAAAAAGTTTGAGAACCACCAGTATAGGAATTATATAATATGGAAATTGCCTTCACCAATTGAAGTCAGTGATTCATCTGTAATTCACTGTTTTATAAACTTTTCTTGGGTACTGATTGGTTAAACTCAATCATATCAGAGGGCTAGTAAATGCCAGAGGCACAATGAGAAATCAAGGCTAACCCTCTACCTACTATCTATTTACTATCACCTCTCATCTGCTAAACAAAGAGTGAAAAAACTGATGGATTACCTTTTAGGCAGGGTCATCAAGAACTATGACATGTATATCAATCACAACTTGGCTGTCAGATGATTTATTGATTTACATCGTTGCTGAATGTCCCCAGTGGTGTCAGTATTGTCTATCTTAGCTCATAAAATCAGAGAATAAGGATCACAGACACATAGGTATTTAATAAATGGTTTTGGTGATAAAAATACTATGGACAATTTATCTGACCATACTAATCTCTTATAGGGGAAGTTATTGAAAAACACATAAGCATGTTCAATATATAATCTTCTGGAACAGAAATCTCCTAGGCAGCATTCAGAAATGTTTGGGAATCAGGCACAGATTCCAAGATTCCCTTGCTCAAATCTATTTTCCACTTGCAGTCTTTGTTGCAATTATCTAGAGGGTGGGGTTATGAATTCCTAAACAGTCCTCCATTCAAATAGTGCTCTCAGACCAGCAATCTATTTCTCCCTCAGCTACACTCCTTCAGATTTTTCCATCATGTCCCTGTGCCAGGTATCTTCCCCCTACCCCATTTCCTTCTTCATTTATGTGTTGTCTTCTCTATTAGATTGTAAACTCCTTGAGGATGGGGATTCTCTTTCTTTTTTCATATTGGTATGCCCGGTGCTTAGCACAGTACCTGTCATATCATAAAGGTTCATTGACTGAGCCTTTCACTAGCCCAAGTACACTAAGAAGAAGCCCTTGGGCACAAAGCTGGGAATTTAGGGCATAGTTCAATGTGTACTCTTCATGTAGCAGTATTAAAGATATAAAAAAAGAGTAGGGGTGAGGCAGTAATCAATTTAGAGAGAGATGATTGATATTAATCTCACAAATAAAGGGTTTAATTTTATAATAATAAAATAATAAAATTTTTAATAAGTCAGGAAGAGGGTTTTTAGAATCTGAGCAGTGTCATCAAAATGGCCAATGAAAGATATTGCTACATTTTGATTTTTGCCAACGTTTGAGAAAAGCCAGTATAGCTAAATTAGATGACTTCCAAAGGGTCATCTTTTTGCGCAAACTGAAGAACATCAGAATTTTAATTCTACCTAATCATATTTATACCATAGGAAATTTAGGCATGATCATGATTTCACTGAAGACATTTTTTTCTGTGATTTCATAATTGTAGACATTCTGTTTATGAATATAACTCACAACCACTTTCTGCTTTAGTTGAGGTTTTAATGTTGTTTAGGCCCCTCAAAAAATCACCGCCAACTTTCAGATGAAGAATTCCTGTTAATTTAGCTGACTACCAGTCCTGGCCAAAAAAAACAAAAACCAAAACAAAACATCATTACTAACTTTCTGGTGAGGAATGATTATTAACTTGGGTATTCCAGGACTCACAGTCCTGGAACCACGGTCTATTTCTGCTTCCACAGTCATAGCCTCGCTAATTTGGTAGAATTGGCACAGGCTTGGAGAATAAGGTGCCCCCTTGTCCATTATTTCTCCCCTTTCCCTAATTATAAATGATCCTAATTTTCTTGAATATCTCAGGCTATCCTGTTTGACCTAGTTTTATGTAATAACACCTAGCCTCTATAGAGAGTTTTAAATTTTGCAAGGGGCTTTGCAAATACTTGCATTTTCTTCTCTCAACAACCCTAGGAGGTAGATAGGTTTGAGAAATATCACTAGGGGCCAAAGGATTAATCTATTACCTTTAAAAGCTGACTAAGATGGGGCAGATGGATGAGGGGACTCTGATGCCTTCTCTATACCCTGGTGATTATAATAAAGGATGGATAATTTCTAAGATGTATTTATATTTACCAAATTCTCAAAAAAAAATACATGATTTGAGAGGAAGCCCTGAAAAGTGGAGTCTTGATGGAAAGGAATAGTATTTGCATTGAACTGGAAGAGAGCTAAGATTTCCAAATGGTAAAGGTGAGAAAAGAGAACATTTCATCCTTGGAAGGATAGCCTGGGTAAAGAAATAGGGGTGTGGAATGGAATCTCATGCACAGAGATAAATAACTAGGCTAGTTTGGTCAGAACACAGAGGACATGGAAGGAATAATGGGTAATCAACATGGAAGGAGGCTGGAACTGAATTGTAAAAGTCTTTAAATGCTAAACAGGGATCTAAAGTTAATTCTAGAGGAATTGGGGAGCCATGGGAACTTCTTGAGGCAGGAATGACATAATCCTTTATCTTTGTTGTTTCCTTAATTCAGCTCCTTATGTTATTTATTGCTTTCAAAATCAAGACATCTTTCCCTCAGATCCCCTATATGACATTTCAACAATTTTTGTTTTTTTCTTTGAATGGAGTTAGCAATGATTCCTAAATTGAGACACTGGGTTTGGTGCAGCTTCAGTTTTTTGTAGGTTTGTTGATATTCTCTTTCTTCTTAATGAAAAGATATATCTAATACAAGATGGTCACCTCCCTTTTCTTAGAGCTATGGGTGATGGACATCATTTGATGAATGTATTTTTTTTGGTTTTATCATTCTATTTTTGTATTATAAAAACATTGAATGGAAGAAAACATAGATAGGTAATGGAACAAATAGAGAATTTGACTTTTTTTTTCTCTAGAAGACCACAGAAAAGAGAACACAATTTTTCATTTTCTGAATGTTATCCATAAATGAAAGAATATGAAAAGCAATTTGTCAATCCAGGTGTGTGATGCTTCTAATTACAGAATAAATTAAAACAATAAAACAAACATACTGGAGTAGCTAGTTGTACCCTGGGAGCAATTTATCTTTACTCAGTAGAGCCATGAGATACCTACCTCAATTAAAGAAACCAGAAAAATATTACACCTGAGATTGGTGAGATTCCTTATTTACCTGAGAAGACGAAGCTCTGCCAGGAGAGTAGGATTCTGTTGGGCTTTCTCTGGGGTAGGCTGAGAAGCCTGTTCATGCTCCAGCCGTAGCCGCTGGATCTCTTGTAAGATTTCTCTTAGGAGAGAAAGATAAAGGCAGAAACCACAAATTAGCTCACTTGGACACCTAAGATCAAGGCAAGTCTACAGTAACAGAACAAAGCCAAGGCAATGACACACTGTAGACAAAGTTTAAAAACTGTGCGTCCTACTCTTTTGAAAATCTGACCACATTTTATGTTACTGACATTGTAAAACACACACTGTTACTTGACCTAACTTAATATAAATACTTAGCCTGACATGAAGAATGGAATCCTCTGGTTATTAAAATAAATGCATTGGGCAGCAGTTAGATGGCTCAATGGAGAGAGCACCAAGCTTGGAGTGAGGAAGATTTCCTAGATATGTGACTGGGCACAGTCACTTACCCTCTGTTTGCCCAGCCCTTGCCCTTTTGTCTTAAAATTACTGTGACAGAAAGAAAGGGCTTAAAAAATAAGTAAAACACATATATTATAAAAAACAAAACCCCAACAGTCTTAAGTGTCCCCCATTGTCTTCCCATGTAGGCTGTGCCCTTGTTGGCTGCTTATCTTTTCATTCCTTCATTCTTATTCTGAATGCTGAAGCTTGGGGCCAGAGTCTTCCTTTCCAACATATTAATCATGCTATATCAGACTTTTTGCCACATGTAGTTGACATGTTTCTGAAGAAGCACAAGGAGTTATAATTCTATTTGCAATATGTCTAGATCTCCATTATATTTTGTGGTTGGATATTAGAAATCATTGAACCTGTTTCCACCATGAGGACTAAATTCTAAAACTAGCAAAATCTTATAGAATAAGGTGTTATGTTTAGTTTTTAAAAGTGGATTGCTTCAGAGACATTTTTCTTAAGAGACAAAAATGTCTCTCTCAGTTATTCAACATCACACTCAGGAACCAGGCCACATGGACAAAGATTCAGACTGAAGAGGTTCTTTGAGGGAAAATTAAGATAAATGATGCTCATTTCATAGAATTAGATAACCTTTTATTCAAACCTCAAATTAAGTTCTTTGCCCTGAATTCATCTGATAGCCAAAAGATCAGAGGTCTTCTACATCTTCACTTAGGCAAAATCCCTTTTATCATTCTAAGTATTTTCAACTTAACAAAGGAGCTAAATGGGAAAGCCTTTTTCAGGAAAGTGCTTTTAAAAGGATGAATTATAATTGAATCAATGGACAACAGGAGAGTGCTATCTGTGTGACCTTTGTCAGTGGCTGAGGCAACACAGCCCATTATTGATGTTGCTGCCTTGGCTCTTACTGCATTTAGTTGGACATTAGACAGACCATAAAGGAGATATGGACTGTGGAAAGCAAATGGCTTCAGAGCCTGTCAAGAACCATTAAATGGGGTCACAAGACATCACATCCTCCAGGAAAGGCACCTGCTCTTGGTCAACCTCTCATCTAGTCAGATGAAGAAGAGAAAGTCACTCAGAGAGAACAAATCAACATGAATAGAAAATGAATTTTCAGAACTCTGGAAGTAGAGGTCAGTTGGAAAGTGTGCCTTGCCTGCACATGTAAAATCTATCTTAGATTGCTTTCTGCCTCAGGGAAGAGGAGGGAAGGGAGGAAGAGAGGGAAAGAATTGGAACTCAAAATTGGGGGGAAATGATTATTAAAAGTTATTTTTACATGTAATTGAGAAAAAAAAGAAACGTATTTGCTGAGCTAATGGAAAGCAGGAAAGGTGTCACAAGATTGAAGAAGTACAAATAAATACTAACTTTTTTTTTTAAAGAAAGAGGAACAGAATATTCAAACTGTAAGCCAATGAACTTGATCTTGATTCTTGGATAAAGTCCTGAACTGGTCATTAAAGAGACAGTTGAGAAGGGGGTCAGTGAGGTGACTCAGTGGATTGAGAATTAGGCCTAGAGATAGGTCTTGGGTTCAAATCTGGAATCAGAACTTCCCAGATGTGTGCCCCCAGACAAGTCACTTAAGCTCCTATAACTAACCCAGTGATGGCAAACCTTTTAGACACAATCTACCATGCCCTTCCCACCTACCACATGCTGGGGACACCTCCCCATTTACCCCATGCAGGGGAGGGAGAAAGCACTCCCGCTGTTTTGCTGAGGAATGGGTGAAGTGAGGAATTCCTTAGTGAGTATAGAAAAAGGCAGGGGAGTAGCCCTAGAACTCTGCTCCCCTCTAGCTCTGCTGACTGTGAGCTGTCCACCTGACCAACTGTGTACTGCCATTGGGCTCTTGGGCAGAGGGGTGAGTAATGTGTAAAAAAATGTTATCAGGCACAGTGGAGAGGGGAAAGGGAGAAGCTCTGCCCAAGTTCCTCTGCCTTTCTAGTAATGAAATATGGGAGTGGGTGGGAGAAGTGGTGGGGAGTGAGGGTGACTGAATGCCTACAGAGAGCTCTCTGTGTGCCACCTTTGGCACCTGTGTCATAGGTTCACCACCACTGGCCTAACCCTTATTGTTCATCTCCCTTGGAATCAGTACACAGTATTGATTCTAAGAAGGAAGGTAAGTATTTTTTTAAAACAAACATGGATTCATCAAGAACAGATAATTCTAGAATCTCATTTCCATTTCTGGCAAGATTCCAGAGTGGTAAAATGCCTTGGCTGTCTTTCACATTGAGGAATTCTCCAGTAGAGTATCTTAAGGATCTGTCCTTGGTCCTGTACTGTTGAATATTCCTAACAATGACTTGGATAAAGGCATAGATAGCAGATTCATCAAATCTACATGTAACACAAAGCTGGGAGGGCTAGTGAATATATTGGATGACATAGTCAGGATCCAAAATAATCTTGGCAAGACTAAAGCATGGTGCTGAATCTAATAAGATAAAGCTAATGAGAGACAAACATAAAGGCTTATTCTTAATGACAAAGAAAATCAACCTGAGTCAATGCTGAGGATATTAAGTCTGAAGAAGAGAAGACTCAGTTTGAATATGATAGCTATCTTAATGTATATAAAAAGCTGTCTGGTGGATCAGACTTATTATGATTGGGCTCCTAAGGGTAGAACCAGGAACAATGGATGGAAGTTAGGAGGATGCCAAATTAGACTTGATGTCAGAAAAATCTTCCTGACAATAAGGATTAACTTAAAGTGTTGTTCAGTCATGTCTGACTCTTTGGCTGGAGTTTTCTTGGCAGATATACTAGAAGGATTTGTCATATTCTTCTCCAATTCATTTTTACAGATGAGGAAACTGAAGCAAATAGAGTTGTGACTTGTCATGGGTCACATGATAAGTAAGTGCCTGAGGCTAGATTTGAACATGGGAAGATGAATCTTCCTGACTCTCAGCTCAGTGTTTTATTCATGCTGCCACTTAACTGCACCTTCTTAAAGCAGAATGAGCTGAAAAGCTAATTGAACTGTGTATATACCTTTTCAGCTATTTCTATTACTTGGTCTATTACTTCTTTCTATTATTAGGTTTGTTCTTCAAAAAGATCAAAAAAAGAGGAAAAGGGCCCATATGTCCAAAGTTATATGTGGCAGCTCTTTTTGTGATGGCAAAGAATTAGAAATTGAGGGGATGTCCATCAGTTAGGGAATTGATGAACATGCTGTGACATATGTATGTGATGGAAATACTGTTGTGTGGTAAGAGTGGAGGAAGGTAATGGTTTCAGAGAAATCTAGGAAGATATATGAACTGATGCAAAGTGAAGAGGGCAGAAGGAGAGGATCACTTTAGTCTGTAATAGTAATATTGTAATGATAATCAACTGTGAAAGAAACTGATCAACACAATAGCCTAACATAATTCCTAAGAATGCAAAATGAAAAATGTTATTCTGCTCCAGATTGAGAACTGAAGGACTCAGGATATGGATTAAAGCATATATATATATTTTTTCTCTAAGAATAGAAATTTGTTTTGTATTACTTCATATTTGTAATGGACTCTTTCTTGCCTTCTCGATTGGGGGGAGGATGTGATGCTTTCTCAATTTGTTGGGGAGGAAAAGATTTTGAAAGTGAAAATAAAATTAAATCATGGGAAAAAAAATCCCAAAGTAGAATGGGCTATTTCAAGAGGTGTGAATGTGTGTGGTGTTCCCTCTCTCTGGAGATCTTCAGGTAAACTCTGGCTTACCAGATATGGTAAGTGAGTATTCCTTTCATGTGTAGGATGGATGATATGGCAGTGAGGCCATTCCATTTCTCAAATTCTGTAAATCCTTATTTCACAGTGTTGCTTTGAAACCTAAATAAGCTCAAACACTTTTCAAACTCTAAAGGGCTATACAAAAATCTCTTATTACTGAAGAAAGTGGACGACGGATGGGATTTTGGATATAGAATAAAGTGACCTTGGGAAATTATTGGCTATATGGAGGAATGACTGAGAAGGAAGAGAGATGGGTTTGAGTTTGAGCATGGAGGAGTATGGTGCTATCAATGAAAACTAGGAAAATCCTATTTTGGCAGCTACTTACTGAAAAATTCCTTATGGCTTTTCTTTTCCCTTGTAAAATTCTTGTCCCCAATACTATGCAAATTGGAGGTTACTATGTATATAAATAAATGGCTCGTATATTCAAATATTGATGTGGCTATATCTCTCCAGAGGCAAGATAAATTCCTGTGGCTATAGAGTCAGATTCTCACATTATGAAGTTAATCCCATACTTGCCAAAGAACATTAAGTGATGACTGTCTATATCTAAAGAACAAAAATCCATTCTCTCAGGAAAAAAAAATTCATCAAAATTGTTTAATTTGTTTGGCTTAGCACAGTGCCCAACACATAATAGGTACTTAATGCTTATTGATATTTGATGTTAGAGAAAAAAATGTAAAGATTTGAATTTGGACCTAGATTCAATTCTTAGTTTTGATACAGAGTAGGTAGGTGGTACATTGGATAAAGCACTGGGCCTACAATCAGGAAACTTGAGTTCAAATCCCACCTTGGATACTTACTAGCTGTTTGACCCTGGGCAAGTCACTCAAACCTTTTTGTCTTAGTTTCCTCATCTGTCAAATGACTTGAAGAAGGAACTGGCAAACCACTCCAGTATCTTTGCCAAAAAAACCCCAAATGGGGTCAGGAAAAGTTGGACTGGACTGAAAAATTACTGAACACACATTTTTATAGCCTCAAGCAAATCATTTTTCTGGAGCTCACATTGCTTATCTGTAAAATGAGGGCATCCAACAAGGTAGCTTCTGAGGTCTCTTCTACCTTTTAATTTATTATTCCATGATCCTATTATCCACTCAGAATTTGTGATTCAAAACCTGTAGGCAAGAAGAGTTCATCATAATGCCTCGGCAATCTTACTTCAAGCCAGACAGATGAATGTGAGAAACAAAGAATATGGGAATACTTTTGCTCTGATGCAGTAGCAAAAACATGTGGTCCATTGAGCTAATCTGTACCATATGCTTAGTTAGTACTGAGTTTTAGTGCTGCTCTAGAAAAATGCTAAATTAAATAAGGGAAGCAGCTAATATGTACAGTTTTAACAATCATTGCCAAAAATTAAGACCTGGATTTAGATATTTTGTAAAGTCTTGAAATTAAAGTCAAGATAAATCTTACAAATCTAAAAATTTCATTACTTCCAGGAAAGTAAAAGCGAGAGGTCACAAATAATCCCAAATGCTCAATCTCAGTATTGTTTTAAAAAATAGAAATGACCCAGAGAAATAAAATATTAAAAAGTCTCAAGACAAATGTCTGTGTGTTTTTACCAAATAGGGCTAAATGCCAAAATGCCAGAAAGAAATAGTAATAGAACCAGAGTCAACATTGACATTTACTCAAGTCACAAAAAATAGATAGTAAACATTCTGAAGGAATTAAAGGAATTAAATGATAAAAAAAACAACAACCCATTAAAATAAAATATGGAAGGAGGAGAGCATGCCTAAGGAATCTTAGATATGAATGATAACACTCAATTTTAAAAAGTGAATAAAAATATGAATCAATTAGTATATCAAATACGATTTAAGCATTTCTGCTAATTTTGCAGATGGAGATCTGAGGCAAAACAGTGACTTGCACAGTTTTACCAAGCAACTAAATATCTGAGGCAAGATTTGAATTCAGGAAGATGAGCCTTCTTAGCTTCAGGCCCAGCACTCTATCCATCGGAACCACCTATCTACCTTTTCCTTAATTATACAAATTTGTCATAAGGGTTTTCTTTTTCTTTTCTTTTTTTTTAATGTGCGAAAAGAAATGGGACAGAGAGAAAATAGCTTTTTTTTAAAGGAAAAAAACTTCAACAAACAACCAAAAAGAAATGGCATTGGATTGAGACTGGTTTGGAAAGAAAGTTAGGACTCAGGACAGGAAAAAATTTGATGAATTGAGAGAACAGGGCAAAACTTAGTGCCTAAAGATCATTATTAGACTGGCAACTAAAAGAAAATTAATTAAATATTGACAATAAAATCTTTGGAAAATTTATATCAAAGCAAATCTTCATTATATAACTACCTTAAACTAGATAATTTTTACAATTCAACAAAAAAAAATCTTCATTTGACAATAAGGAACATTTCCTCCTCCCTTAGACAGGTAGAAAGATTTTAAAATACAACCCAAATAATGAAAACTCAGAACAAAATCCATTTTTGCTAGAAAGCTCTTACCTGTTCTTGTTTTCAAGTTCTGCAATCAGCTGCCTTTGTTGTTTATTTGCATCAATGGTGAAAGAAATATCAGAAGGACCCCTTTGCTGACTAGGCTGCTGTGAAAGAGATGATAGAAAATATTTAATATTAGAGAGTACAAGACCATGTCCATCACAGTGAATCTTCTCTGAGGAGTCTCAGTAAAATGTATTTGTCATATTATTCTGAGATGTGTGGAAAGGTTGTACTTTTTATAAAAACAAAGAGGTAAATATACACAATTAAATGATAAATTATTGGCTCTCCCCACTGCCTTGCCCAAAATGTTGGTATAATTGGGAGAGCATTGAACATGGAGTCAAGCAGCAGATACTTATTGACAGCAAGGTATCAGAATTAACAGAATATTGGACTTAGAGTCAGAAACATGAGTTAGAATTCTGCTTTAGATTCAAGCTGTGTGATTCTGGGTGAGTCAGTTACTTTTTCCAACCTCAGTTATCTCAACTTTAAAATGAGGATGATTACAGTAGCTTTGGCATAGATCTGTTATAAGAATAAAACAAGATAACCTATTTTAAAGGCTTTAAAGCCCAATATAAATTCTAGTTATTATTTAGCTGTTCTTAAGTGCTAGATTTGGATTTAAACAATGAACACTTCTGGTAGTAGCTGTGTGACCAAAGGCAAGTCATATTATATTTTTAAGTCTCAGTTTTTTCGTCTGTAAAGTGAGGTCATAACATGTGTGATATCTATCAAATGGAATTCAATCAATTTAGAAGTACTTATTAAATATCTACTATTCACTTGCCAGATTCTGCTAGGTGTTGGGATTAGGGTTTTTATATCTTACCTCTTGTTTTTTGGGCCAGATAAAAATGAATTCAAAGGCTAGATGTGGTTCATGAGATAGACCTTCCCATTTCTACCTGAAATAATGCTGAATAATTATATTACCTGCAATTATTATTGAATTGACCAGTTTTATTGAGAGATTCTTGAGTTATAATTTTCTGTCTCATTAAGGCACAACCTTCACACTTTTCCTTAAGGTTTTATCATAGGCAAGTATCATGGAGTGGGAAGATAAAAAGACAGACTGGGAAGATTGAAATGTGATCCTTCCAGAAGGAAAAAAAAATACTCAAGTAAATGAGCTGTCAAGTTACCTGCCAATCCCATAATTCTTTTTTAATCTATGATTTATTACCAAATAATAGAATTTGATATTTAGAAGGGACCCCAGTCACCATTTTTTTTAAGCTATAACTGAAAGGCTATTAAAACAAGTCCAACAAGTAGTTACTGAGCCTCTGATCTATGGATAGAGGGATCCACTACCTCTGAAGAAAAACTTTAAAAATTATTAGAGTTTATTTTTTCCAATTACATGTAAATGAAAAACAATTGGGTATAGGTTATATGTGTGTGGTAATGAGAAGCATATTTCCATATTAGCCATGTTGCAGAAGAAAACAGAACCACTCTGGCCCTGCAAAAAAAAATGCAAAGAAAAATAAAGTTTAAAAAATGCTTCCCTTTGAATTCAGTTTCCATCAGTTCTTTATCTGGAGGTGGACAATATTTTCCATCATAATCCCTTAGGAATTGTCTTGAATCATTAGATTGATCAGAATAGTTAAATCATTCCCAGCTGATCACTGTACAATATTTCCGTTGCTATGTACAATGTTCTCCTTGGAACATACTTTCTATTAATTTATTTTATTCTTTTTTTTTAACCTTTACCTTCTGTTTTAGTATCAATTCTAAGACACAAGAGCAGCAAGGGCTATAGGTAATGAAGGCTATAACCATGACTTTGCCCAGGGTCACACAGCTAGGAAGTGTCTTAGGCTAGAACCCAGGTCCTCCCAACTCCAAGTCTGGCATTTTACCCTCTGTGCTACTTAGCTGCTCTAACCCACTACCCCTTAAGGAAGATTCCATTTTTGCTCAGCTCTAATTGTTAGAAAGTACTTCATTTCTGCCATCAAACCAAAATTGGCCTCTATTGGTCTCTTCATGTATTCACCTACTAAGGGTTATTAGGTAATTTACAAAGTAGCAAGACTCATGTAACAGGGCTAGACAGTGGAGTGATATCTTCTCTACAGCTCATCCATGATTATGACATAAAAAAATGTCAAGTGAGCTTCACTGCAGAGTCAGGGAAATGGGATGTACTGTGGTGCCAGGGGATGGCAATGGGTGTCACAGAGTAAGGATCTGAAGGATAGGGACCAATTCTTCCTCCAACACTACCCTTGCCTTTGGTTAAGGTCAGTTACAGCAAAATAAAATACATGGATTGATATGAACCAGGAAACCAACTGGACAAGAGGTTTTGCTTAATATCTTGTATGAGTTTGTCCTTCCAATTGACCTCATTGAATATTAGTCATCTAGCAGAAATGGTCTTCCTGACACTCAGTGCCAAATTCCTTTTGATTTAATTTTCATTCCTGCTTCTTTTTCTTCTGAGATGTGCTGAGCTGGAAGATCATAATGAGGTTGACCTTATTCATGCTATTTGATGTTTGACACACTTCAATGCTACCTTAAGTCCACCGAGTCTTACTTTGGAAAAAATAAAGTACATTTTTGGTTTGTAATTCCCCTCAGTCATGGGAATCTGACAGGACCGTAGTCAGGGCACTGAACTGAGAACAAGTGCCAAGGTTAATGCTCTGGGTCATTATACTGCTCTGGTCCTAGATCATTAGTGAGAAGGCTCTGCAGTTAGGGATCTGACAGTTAGGATGTCAGAGAGGAATTAAAAAAATGAAGATGTGTCACTATTCATACCTCTCTACAACCCAAAGTCTATGATTATTTTCCATTTCAGACATTTGCATTCTGAATAAAAGTGCCAAATTGATTTTGATTTTGATTCTTTTTGTTGGAGAGATGGAGAGATGGAGTGATGTCAAAGCAGTAGATACTTTATTACAGTTTTTTCCAATTCTAAACTTGATCCTATAAGAGAAAACAATGTCCTTCTTACAAGTGTTTTGCTGTGGTTTTTGATTAAGTTCAAATAGTATCTGAGGGATGAATGTGAAAGGACACTTGCAAGCTTTTGGTTTTAATTCTAATCTGCTGCTGAGTCACTGGGTTATCTTAGCCAATTTATTAGCAGATCATCAATTTAGATCTGGAAGGGATCTTGAAATCCAAGAGTTTGATTTTGTAATACACAGAAGGTGCTTAATAAGTGCTTACATGACTCAAACAGGTAATAAATATTAAGCCATTATTTTATCATATATAAAAAGGGAATTTTTACCAAGATGCTATAAAAACTTTAACACATTAATAATAAACTAATAATAAATAAACTCCATTGTTAGTAAAAATTACATGAAAATAACCTCCAAATTTGAAATAGAAGGAAAAGGTCCTGTAGCTGCCCAGCTCTCACAGAACTCCCTTAGAAATTATTAAAGATCTTTTCCTTTAATGAAGACTTACAGTTGAGGATGTCTCTGCTGCCAGTCTTGCTGCATATCTGGCAATCAGCCTGTGCTCCTCATCAAGACGGTTTGGGCTATCGAGCATGCTGTTCAGAATGGGAGAACCATAGTTAGGCAAGTAAGGAAACATTATCTATTTATCTTACAGTAGCTATAGTTATTTGCTACTCAAATTATTTTCACTTCAAAACCCAACATTGACACAGAAAATTACATTAGCCTAATGAGTCCGGGGTTTGGCCCTGTAGAATACCCTATGAGTCAGGACAGAGAAGACTTTAAAATCTTTGCCTTTTTTAATCTTATCCTATTGCTAAGGACTTGCATGTCCAACTGAACATTCTGTTTGATGAAGAGTAAATTTCACTAATTTTATTAATTCTATATTCTCTTCCACAAGACTGAGAATTACAGGACTGGATCATAATGACAGGAAATTTTCAGGTGAGATTAGATTCGCAGTCTTGACACCTACACATTTTCTCATATTATAATAATAATGATGATCATAATGGCTAGTGTTTATATATTATTTTAAGGTTGGGAAAGCATTAACAAATATTATCTTATTTTATCCTCATATCCTCCAGGGAGATAGGTGCAATTATTATTCTCATTTTACAAATTTGGAAACCTAGTCAGATAGAGAGGTTAAATGATTTCCCTAGAGTTATACAACTAGTAAGTTTCTGAAGGAGGTATGACAGATATTACTACCTCATTTTATAAATGAACATTTTAAGAAATAGAGGAGTTAAATGACTTGCCCATGATCAAAAGTTGGTGAAAATCAGAAGCTAACTGAAATTAGGCTTTCTTGATTCTAAATCTAGTGGCCTATACTTTTTACTATACTGTTTCTTCATTTTACCAGTGCTATGAATCCTACGTAGGCAACAAAAGAAGAAAAGTTGTATGACTACTAGGTGGATCAGTGTCAGAATTCACATTAAAATTAAATTCCTTCCAATTCACAGTCCCTACCTGTATTCTCCTCACACAAATTATATTCCTGATCCCCCCCCCCCTTAAAAACATACTGACACAAACCAAAACCCACTGGTAGCAGTTGACTATATTAATATATTGTTTGTAAATGTTACATCTTTGGAAGGACATAAGAGCCAGGTGAAGTAAATATAGAAGAGAAATGATCTATTAGAGGAGATAAAAGCTTTGAATATGTGATTTCTGTCTTCATATCCTCCCATTGGCTTTCCAAAGCCATGGGCACCAAATTCTGAGTATTTTCATTGGTTTTAAAAATTCACTCTGAGTTTATTCTTGACTATATCATATATGATAAGAAAGCTAGGAGGTACAGTAGATAGAGTGCCAGGCATGGAGTCAGGAACTCACATTTCTGGGTTTGAATCTGGCCTCCTCCAATAGCTGTGTGACTATGGGCAAATTACTTAGCCCTATTTGCCTCAGGTTCCACATTTGTAAAATTAGTTGGGGAAGGAAATGGTAAGCCACTCCAGTATCTTTGCCATGAAAACCTCAAAGGGATCCATGAAGAGAGTCAGGCACCACTGAATAATATCAAACATTACATTTGTTTACTCATCCCCTTTACTACTGTCAAGAAAATGTATTCTTATTCCTCATCTCTACCTCTACCCAGAATGCTGTACTTTCTTAAAGGCCAAAGGTGTAAACATATTTGTACTTATTGCCAAGTCACTTCTCTGTCCTCTGTAGGAACTTTTATTAACTCCTTTGATACATTCAGAATCCTGTTCAATGGGTCACATTACTTGTGTCCTCACTTAAATCACCCACCACCTAACCATGATATTTCCCAATTAAATATTAAAAAGGAATTGAAAAAGTATTATAAAAATTTAAAATATAAAAATATTTTTAAACTCTCAGTATATATATTTGTGTGATACATAGTACATATAATATATGAGGTATGTTTATTTTCTATATACCTGGTGGACAGGAGCTAGACTATGGGTTCCCTAACACAATGTTAGAAAAATAATAAACATTTAATAAATGCTCATCAGTTGACTCTATTTTTAGTATGGACTTCAGGAAGTGCTCAATTAATAGGAAACAAAATCAATATACACATTCCAATTTTCAATAATAAAACCAAATGAATACCAAAAGCTTCAATTGAAGTCCAGCTCTGAGTTTGCATCACAACATGGAAGTGACCTTCTGTTCTTCAAAACTATGTCAATGGAATACAAGCTCTTGCAAGCTTCACCACCCTCACAATGAACTATAATTTGTTGTCCAAGTGCCAGCCTTGCTAAATTCAGAAAGGACTATCACCAGAAGCTTGGCACCCACATTTCGGCCACAATTTACTAAACCATCCACACTGTGAAGGCAGTATGAATGTATTGGTACTTGTGGCAGTAGGAAAATATTTGAAATCAAAAGTGGTTCTTCCTGCATGCTTCTAACATATCTTTAATATAATATAAAAGCTTTAATCAGAAAATCAGGTCTATAGAAAATGTGGCCAGTTCCAACAACTGTGACTGTAAGGATAAGTGAAAAGGAATAGAGAAAAATGCATTCTGGAAGGAGAGGAAAGCCTGATCAGAAGTGACTTTTAAACCCAGTAAACTCCCAAGATCCTCCTCTCCTTCCAGAATCTTCTCCCAAGGTTTGTGTCTAAATTCTCCTCCTTTCCTCTTAAAGACAATCCATGTACTTTTCTCTATCCCTTATCACTTATCCTTACATGACCATTCTCTTCTGGTGTATTTAAACCTAAAGGCTCCATGCAATACAGTGATTGGATGGTATCCTTTGAATACTTATGGATTTTAGACCAACCATGATAAATGACTATCAGAAGTGACTTTATCAAAGAACTTCCAAGTTTTAAAGATAAAAGGCCCTCACATCATTAAGGCCCAGGAAGTATAAATAAAACGAGAGCTATTAAAAAAAAACATTCATCAATCTGAGACTTGAAGTTATGGAACGATGTCTAAAAGGTTATAACTCATATTCTCTTGCTCCCCATCACTATCACAATGGGATGAACTAAGGATGCTGTGACAGATCACCTCACACACAGTGCACACAGGATTTATGATCCCATATCTGCAATTTCAATAAGTTCAAATTATACATGTACAAGGGTGAATCAAGCATCTTCAGATAAATTTCATTAATTCAGTAGTTCAGTTACAAATGGTTGGATTGAATAGCCAATAATCCCTAAATCATTAAAACAAACACTGATTCCCACACTTTTGCCATCCCTAGTTATTTATATCCAGATTGTAATCAGCAAAATTTGGTTACTGGACTTAATTGGATTAAATAGTTGCCAGGACTTAAAAGTGTGTATATTGGCAGGGGGTGGAGGGTGGGGTCCGGGCAAGGAATTCATCATTGAGGAAGTGCTTCATGCTCTTCCTGATCTGCCTGACCAGCAGGATACCACTGCAAGATTGAAAATAGACTTAAAGAACTTAAGCTGCATCAGCCAAATCACTGAATTATAATGAAGCAAAGATTTTAGCTGGACAGCTAGGTGATGTAGTGAATAGAGTGCTGAGCCCAGAGTTGGGAACACCTGGTTCAAAGCTGGCTTCAGAAACCTACAAGTTGTATGACCCTGGTCAAACTGTTTGCCTCAGTTTCCTCATCTGTAAAATGATCTAGAGAAGGAAATGGCAAACCATTCCAGTCACCATTGCCAAGGAAATCCCACTGGGGTCATGCAATGTGCTTGAGACAACTGAACAACACATTCTGGAATAAAGAAGGTAGGTACTTAATTAAAATATATTTGATGGATAGTAAGTGAAAGAAGCAGGATCTGAACATAGGACCCCCCGATTCCAAATCCAGCAATTTATTTATTGAACCACACTGCATCACAGAACCAGGAGAACAATGTACACACTAACAGCAATACTGTTCATGATCAACTATGAAAGACAGCTTTTCTGATCAAGACAATGATCCAAGATAATTCCAAAGGACCTATGACACAAAGTACTATTTCCCCTATAATGAGAGAACTTATGAATACTAAGCTTAGATAAACTTTCTTTTTCTTTGTTTGTGTTTTCTTTTTCAACATGGCTAATGTGGAAATAATTTTGCATGAATTCACATATATGATCCATAACATATTGCTTGTCTTTTCAATAGGTAGAAGAGAGGCAAGAAGGAGAGAGAAAATTTGGAACTCAAAATTTAAAATGAATTTTAGGGGACAGTTAGGTAGCTCAGTGGATTGACGGCCAGGACTAGAGACGGAAATCCTGGCTACAAATCTGGCCTCAGACACTTCTGATTCAGGGTAAGTCACTGAACTCTCTCATTGCCTGGCCCTTACCACTCTTCCAACTTGGAACCAATACATGATGATATAATATATGGATTTTAACTACTTTCTTTAAGACAGGAAAAATATGATAGCCCTAATTATTAAAAATGAATAGTAAAACCAAGAGAAATCATGAGCCACACTAACTGTGGATGAAGTCAAGTGATTTAGTGATACAGTAAGGACAGAAGAATTTAGCAGGATAAGGAGTATCTTCAGTTGCAAATATCATATGCCTATTTAGAGATGGTTCTAATTATCTGCAAATACAGCTATTTTAAATCTGAAGGTAAGGGTTTAAAAAAATGAATTTTTAAAAAATTTGACATGGTAAGAAAAAAGATGGCTTTGTGTCCCCACTGCCTGGCTCCAATAAGGTGAAACTCCAAGTGTAGGAGGCAACCAGGATGCCTAAAGAGGGGTGAACCAGTCCCAAGAGGAAACGGATCAGGTCCTGTGACAGGCTGCTATATTTCCAGCCCAGGTAAGATAGGAAGACCAAGTCTCCAAGAAAAAATTGTGTTTGTGTGCATGTGTGTTGTGGGGCAGGAAGTCTCTTAAACATGTACCAAAAACTACTAGCTAAGTAGAACAGATTATGAAACAGCTCCTGCATTTTCATTTAAGTCTAATTAAGGTACATAAAAGTGTACATATATCCATAAACATATGTGTAACTCTTCCCTTTAAAATAAAAAATGGCTAATAATTTTTATGATGAGTATAGCTATTAATGTCCTTAATATATTCATGATGAAAAATACTACGTACTTTCCAGTGAGGTAGAACTGCTTTGATTTATAGAAGTCTGATAACTTTTACTCTATATGAGTTTAAAATTTATTGTTGGCTTGACTGCTGAAGCTGGGAATGTAAAAATTTTTTGAGGTAATTAAGTCCTTTCAGCTAATTAAAAATAATTATAAAGTCAAGTTTGTAATATCTATGAATTAGTGATACAATTTCAAATTAAAAAATATCCTAACAGTTAAATGCTATTCATTGTACAATATGAAACTGACAGAAAAACCAAGGACTTCCAAGGAATGGAATATCTCCCAGACATTTATGTATGTCTGTATGTATCTAGAACCCTTACCTTCCATCTTAGAATCAACATTATGTATTGGTTCCCAGGCAGAAAAATAGTAAGGGCTAAGCAATGGGAGTTAAGTGACTTGTCCAGGATCACACAGCAAAGAAATGTCTAAGGCCAGGTTTAAAAATTCTCTGGAGGCTGTATATTAATTTATAATCATTTATTGAATAGTAAAAGTGAGTTGGAGAGAGAAAAGGCACATAATCACATGGCCGGTTGCCTAGCTAACCCAAGCTCACTTCATATCCCCATTCACTCTTCCTGCTTGTCTAGAAGAGAATGATGCTTCCTAGATCCATAACTTACCCCAATCCTGCCACCCCATGAAATCACTTTTTCTTGGTTTCCCTGTTTAGACAGACAACCTCAGTCCATGTCCAGAGTAGGTCTTCTGGATGCCAGGAGTCATGTGGGACAAGAGACAAGACTGGGGTGCCAGGGAACCACTTTATCAACTAACTGCCTAGCTACTGAAAGAATATTAAGCACAGAATGACCAGAGTAAGTTCAAGTCAGACCAGAGAAGCATCTTGACAAATAAATTTTGAATTATTTTCCCCTCCCAAAGACGTGAGATATATGCATTAGTGTCAGCACAAGAGAAAGTCATTATAGAATGATGATGGTAAGGGAGGCAAAATAGATCATTATAGTATTTTCAAATCTCTGAGGTATATCTATATCTTTATAATATTATTAGGTTCCAAAGTACATTAAAAAAAGTGAAATGGAAGATGGTCAAAAAAAAAAAAGAAAAATAGAAGGATCTATTCAAGACCTAGTAATGTATGTTAGTCAAAAGAATGAGTCAAAATCATTTTGGAAAGAGACTGGAAAAATAAAAGGGGAAGATAAAAATCAGAGAAAATATGAAGGATATCTTTTTGGAACAGAATCTGCCTCATTTAATAATTTTTAATTCTTCTTTTGGTTTTCTCCATAGAGAACATCTGGCTATCTCCACAAGGATGGGTAGTACATTTCAAGAGACAGTTTTATGACCTTATGTGACCATGAAGTCATTGTGATTAAATAGCAGCTAATGAAAATGGCTAAGAATAATGATAGTTTTTTCTTCAATGATTTTAAAAAAATATATTGCCAGTTTAAGTAAGCAAAGGGCACAGGAATGGTTGAATTATCTGGGATCTACTTGAAGGAGTAGATAAAAGGAGGTGATCACATTGTCTTCAAAAAGAATTTATCTGTAGCCCAGATACATGTTTGAAGACTAGATAAAATTTCTATGCATCAAAATCTGTTCTATAAATTAACATGTCACTAACTGTACCAGAAATTCGATTAAAATCATCACTCTTTCCTTTATAAGTTTTGACAGGCTGATTAGTGAGGAGTATATGAAAGTACTTTGAGATCAATTGTATCAAATGATACAAATCTAAGATGTTATTATAAATGAACACCTTGGGTTAATATCTCTAAACAAGTAACAACTATTAACAAATGGATAAATACTATCCTGTCTTAGAGATCTATTGTAAAGAGAAAGCATTTATTAACATCAGTAAAACTATAATCATATACTCAAAATATCTGAGTATGTAAAATGATGATTATGCAAAATTAGTAGTGAGTGAGCTGGGGACTTCTACTAAGAAATTCAGTTAAATTCAAGAAATCTGAGATGTTCTCAACATTGTGCTAGGCACTATGAGGTATATAAGAAGTGTGTTACATGCCCTTATGAACCTGTCTGGGGATACAAAACATATACTCATGAAATAATTGTGTATAATTAAATGCTAGAAGAATTCTGAGGAGCAGCTAGAATAGTCGAGTCACAGACAATATGGTTGACCTTAAAAAGTAAGTAGGGCATGAACAGGGAAGGGTAAGAGGGAAAGCAGAATTAGTGAAGGCATGGAAATGGAATGGATACCTGTGTGGGGTATGCTGGGAAGTAGAAGGTAAGATAAGGAGGATATTGGGGTTTGGGGACCTTGTAGATTTTTGCTAGACTGCAGTGATCAAAGGAGGAAAGCAATTTTAGGATCAGAGGATTTGTGATGAAGTGATGTTGTAGGAAAAATTATAAATGTGGGTACAGCACAGCCTGGGGAGGGAATAAACTGGAAGCCAGGTGACTACATAGTAGGCTATTACTATAATCCAGACATTAGGAGATGATATTCTAGACTAGGGTGATAACAATAGGAATATAAGAGATGAATTTGAGTGACCTCTTTAGTGAAGAAGTGATAAAACTTGGTCACTAACTGAATATAGGCAATGACAAATGGAGAACGCTCAAATATGCCACATAGGTGACAGAGATCCAAACCAGTAATAAAAAGGTGATAGAGGGAACAGATTATTAGTGCCTGAAGATGATGCATCTGGCTTTTTTTTTTTAAACCCTTACCTTCTGTCTTGGAGCCAATACTGTGTATTGGCTCCAAGGCAGAAGAGTGGTAAGGACTAGGCAATGGGGGTCAAGTGACTTGCCCAGGGTCACACAGCTGGGAAGTGTCTGAGGCCAGATTTGAACCTAGGACCTCCCATCTCTAGGCCTGGCTCTCAATCCACTGAGCCACCCAGCTGCCCCCGCATTTGGCTTTTAACGTTGATGTTTGACCTTCATTTTTGAAGAAGACCAATGACATCATGGGGTAATGACTTGCATGTGATTTGGATTTAAGTAAGGTAGAGTTGTCCAAAATCTTCAGCCTCACTCTCCTTTCTAGTCATCAAAATCTAGTGGCAAGAAAAAGTCATTTTGACTTGTGATGGCCCAGCATGTAGTGAATGACCTTGAATGTCTGATCAAGGTTTAAATGCCCCACCATGCCTACTTCAGCTGCCTTCATAGTTCTTTAAACAAATCGTTCTCAAACATCCATTCTACCAGGGGAAGTCTGCACATGCTTAGGGGAGATACCTCCCTAACTCACCAATGTATTTGTGCCTCAATCGATTTAGCCTTGAAGATACTCTTTGATATCGCCTCCACTTATGTACTCCTCTGTTGCCTCACTTAAATAAAATAAAAAGTATAATACCAAGTGAAAATGTCTAGTAGTCTGATACAAATACAAGATAACAGCTAGAATGAGACAGCAGAGCCACAGAGATAATTTTAGAAGTCATAAGCATAGAGATGGGAGCTGAGACAGTAAAAAGGGAAACCCTGAAGGAGAGCTTTTAAAAAGAGAAGAGGAAAAAAGAAGTCTGAACCTGGAAAGTCCAAAAGAGGTCAGAGCAAGAATAGAAGCCATTGAAGGAGACTATGAAGGAGTAGTTGGAAAGGTCAGAATAGAGGCTAGGATAATTTCACATTATAGAAGTCAGAGGAAGAGAGAATTTCCAGAAGTGAGGTGTTCAATCAATAGCACAAAATGTCCAGAGATCAAGATAAGGCCATTTAGTTTGACAAGAAGAATGCCATTGTCTATAGGAATGAAATTTCAGTAGAATATAAGAACAGGGCCAGATAGCAGGCAATTAAACAGAAAATAAAGGCAGTATAGACCAGCTGAAATCAATCTATAATTTATGGGCAATTTATGAAGGGCATCACAGTATAGAGAGGATGGAGCATTGACTGGCCTTGGTGTCAGGAAGAGCTAGATTTAAATCTTGCCTGTGACACATACTGGCTGTGTGACACTGGGCAAGTTATTTAACTTCTCAGTGCCCTGGGCAACTCTTTGACATGATAAGTTGCAGAACAGATGCTGCCCTCCATTATGGGAAGGAGGCTTTTTACTGAGATTTCCCAAAACCAATGAAATCATAGTAATAATCACACCACACACTTCCTCCCCTCCCCACAAAGTGCAATTCATAATCTATTACGCTATCCAAACACATTACCTGTTCTTGGGGACATGAAATGAGGCTACCACTTTTCTCATATAAGTTGTACAAATAAATACTTGTAATTAATGCAAACCCTGAGACAATTAAAACAAAAATATGAAGTCTTTTTGTAATTCTCTTTAAACTCTTTGAAGGCAGGCAGGCACTGGGGCATTGAACATTTTTGTATCTCCAGCATCTTTGATGAATGGAAGTATCTTATCTATAAACCAGTAGTTATCAAATGCTTTGGACTCAGGACTCTTGTATGTGGTTAAAAATTATTGAGCCCACAAGAGCTTCTGTTACATCTACTGATTAGTCCATTATTAGAAATTAAAATGTCCTAGTACTTTTCTGAAGATAGCTTTGATCTAAATTGACTTTTAAAAGTCTCAAGGACCCCACAGTTCCCTGCATTATACTTTGAGAACTAATGTCATCATTTTGTCATTATGAGGAATTCCTATCATCTCTAGACCTAGACTTATTTTAGTAAGTTTTAGGGAGTTGCCTAAATGTCTGAAAGACTGAATAACTTATATAGGCTCATATAGTCAATGTGTGCCAAAGGTGGAATTTGAACACAGGTCTTTGAGACTCCAGGTCCAGTCTGGACCACTGACTATGTGATGTTTTGCACACAGCGGGCACTTAATAAATTTTTGTTGAGTGTGGTGGCACCTTTCTATAATATCAACTACAAGGGAAGTTGAAGCTAGCAAATTTCTTGAGCTCAAGAGTTCCAAGTTGCATTGGGTTAAACTGATTGGATTTCTGTGCTAAGTTTGGCATCAATGTGGTCAACTCATGGGAACAGGGATCACTAGGTTGTCAAAGGAGGAATGATCAATGTAGGTTGGAATGGAGGAGGTCAAAGTCCCTGTGTAATTAGTAGCAGGATCTTTCTGTGAGTAGCTCCTATATTCCCAGTCTAATTTGAATGTTTTAAGAAATATTATTGAATTGATTTGTCTTATTGGACAGTGTTCTTTGCACAAGAAATATATCTAAACTTAGTCTCTAAAGACAAAATAATGTCTTAATAATTTAAAAGAATACATTTCTCTCAAACTTGCCTATATAATTTTCTAGTTGACTATCTTATCACTTCTCTTCTTTTCACTTCAATAATAACTTAAATGAAGCAGTACCCTCTAATCCACCAGAGACAGCAATTGTCTTAGAATAAACTAAATTCGGTATTTCTGAAATAACAAGATGATTTTCAGGAAAGCAATGATAGGCTGGTTCCCACCCAAAACCCATGAGTCCATCTGTATAGTAATTCTTAATCCAAGTATGCCACTTTCTGTCTTTGCAATAGTATAAATAATCATTTGGATTCTATGGCATAGGAACACCAAAACTCAAAGATGTCAAGTAAATAGAGTCACAGACCTCTTAATTATAAGTGTATGTATGCATGCACAAACACAAATGTCTTTTTTTCTTATCTAGTTGATCTGGGGATGGTATTTTGTCATAAAAAGCAACACTACACTACACTAGAACTTAATGTCACCAATTTGGTTGGTATTCTTTCCTTTAAATTAAGCTTGGGTGCCCAGGTGCCAAACCTGCACTAACCGTGAGGGGTTGCTCTGAAGCATGTTGACATACAACCCGATGAGAACATGTTCATCAGCTAGCCTGTCTGCCACATCCAGGCTGTAGTGTAACCTGAAACAGGGGTGGGAGCAAAGGGTGTAGTCAGGAGCAGTAGAGAGGAAAGGATAGTGAATCATTTTCTTAGGTGTGCAGGTGAGGGAAAAACACCAAACTCAATACTGACATTCTCATTTCCCTTTGACCAATTTATAAAACAGACTTTTCTTTTGATTAAGATACTTAAGAAAGAACTGACATTCTCCAAAAAATTCAAAGGTTAAAGTTAGCTTCTTTCTACAATGGAAACTTTGAAAAAAAGACTCCAAGCAAAGATTAGTTATTCTTTGGAAGAGTTTTAAGCTTAAATATTGAAGAAACAAAAATCAAGGCCAGGGACTTACACACTCACGTACATACACACACACTCACACACACAGATGTTTAAGTACATTATTTGAAACATCTACTTAATGTGGTTAATTGGGTTATAATGAAGCATTTCTTCTGAGTCAGAAAACACATTTCAAACATGAAACACTTAAAAAATAGAAAACTTTTGTTTTTAGTTTTGTTAATAGGAGATGCCAACACACCGCATCTTTAACTTACCCTTTACCCTTCAGAAAAATGGGAGCAGCCCTAGCCAGAAGTTTGCTCTGCTCTACTTCAGTATTCTTGTGAGAAGAGCTAGTTAATAAGATGGGAAAGCTAAGAGAGTCAGGACCGATAAGCATTCAAGAATAGAAATGGGTGACATGATCATATCTGTAG
Organism: Monodelphis domestica; assembly: GCF_027887165.1. Lineage (NCBI taxonomy): Eukaryota > Metazoa > Chordata > Mammalia > Didelphimorphia > Didelphidae > Monodelphis > Monodelphis domestica. Next base: position 291,226,029 of record NC_077229.1, on the reverse strand, counting down.
ACAAATCACTTTTAATAGACTTAAATGCTAAAGGACAAGATTTCAGAGAACTGCTTAGTTGGGCTTGTGATAGACATATGGACCCATTTTAAACTCAGAAAAGAAACCATTCATTCATTCATCCTTCCACCCACCCACCCATTCATTCATTCAATAGGTCCACTAGAAATGTAAAGTATGACTTTTTCAGCTACCATAAATTCTCTAAAATAGCATGGCCATGATTTTATGGGCACATAGAGCCCCAATCATGATGCTATTACTTGGACTGGTATCTCTTGTGACTATAGTTGCAGATTGATACATGACCAAGAACACAATCACAAAAACAGGGGTTTGAATCATTTCTTCATTTCTGAGAACATGTCATTTTTACTTATACTAAATGTGACAAAAGAAGTAAAAAATCCCATTATGATAAATTCCTTGAACATTATTAAAATACATGGTTGCTATTAAAAATTCTTTAAGTATATTTGTATCCCATAGGTGGCTTTATGAACTGGAATAAAATCTTATTAATGTGCATTAATTAGGATGGAAGACCAATCTTAACCAGTATAAAGAATGATTACCAGAGACTTTTAAAAAAATGAAATTTTATTACTTTAAACTATCAATAGCAATACAAATTAATGACTAATAAAAAATTGCCAATTAGAGGTCTTTCCAGATCAGTATTAGTGAATAAGGTTCATTTGTAATGAGTGCGTTAATTCTAAGTATGTAAATGATTTTTATAAAGTGCTTACAAATGACAGGCTCACAAGAGGTCAAACACTAACCTTATTGTCTTTGCTTGACTATTTTTATTATTATTATCATAAAATAATTTTCTTTCATGGATGGAACAAAAGCATTCTTCATTACTGGGGTTAAAATGCATGATTTTAATATAGCTTTTAAAAAACTCTCTAAATGTTTAAATTGAATTGATATTCATGTAGGATTTGCCACATATAATAGTGTGAATTCCTCAAATATTCACCAATTTTAATTGATTTTTGTATTTATTACTATCAATATATCTTACTTTAAGAAAATTAAACACTAAAATATCTGAACTTACAAAATACATATGTTAAGAATGGGTGGATTTGTCATCAGAATGATCACTTTACAGAGATTTATAGCCAAATTCCTTTAAATAGTAAAGTTTCTAGAAGATTTAAACTCTAATTTAATTTACTAAAATTCTGATTTCATGGAATGTTTAGGAATACATCTATTATACAGGCTTTGTTTACCCATTTACTTAGAAAGTATAACTCCAGTAAAATACAATTGACTATTAAATTAGATTCATGCTTTAGAAAAGCGTCCTGTACTAATGAGTAGAATGATTTTTTTCCCTCAACTGAGGCCACCAAGCCTGCCAGAACAGGGCCAATGTAAGGCCATGTAAGCTTTGTTTATTAGCTATTTATAACAAGCTAGTTAAACATGGGGTTTCCCGAGATGTATCATGATGCCCAAAGTACAGGCTTTTCGACCAGCACAGGTAAATGTTGAGAAAAATTCATTCACTAACTTTCTCTTCATGACTCCCAACCACAAACCATAGAATTTTACTGTAGCTTTTACTCCAAATTGTATTTGTATCCAACCAATTCTGGCCTTTCTGAAGATTCCCCCAAGTGCTATTTACTGTGTTGGGAATTACTTTTCTAGCTAAATGATTTATCTCCTTTTTCTTTCATCCTTATCCCCAGGACTTTGGGCTTAATTTCCATGTCCATTCTAAGTGGAATACCAAGGAAATGTTCTGTATGAAACAAAGATATATTTGCTCCTAACATCTCATTAAGTACTAATAATTGATAAAGAACACTATATAATATTGGAGGATCAGTAATGCTCTAGAAGCTTATTACCCAAACCTGACAACTGATATGAGATGACAATGAGTAGCAGAAGGACTAGATTTGTTTGCATGAAAGGGAGAGAATGTCAATGACTTTAATTTCTTTTTCCTCGTGTCCATGGTGCTCCTTCTAAAAAGCAGAATTGATAGGTAAGTGTTGTATTTGCAGGTAAGAGAAGTTGGGTTTGAATGTTTCTTAACATTTTCGAGTGGTATGACAACAGGCAAGTTACTTAAATCTCTTTCTAAGCTTCCCCTTCAAGTTCTCATCTTCAAAATGGGTATGATTAAAGTATCTACTTTCCCCAAAGGTTTGTAGTGAAGATCAAATAAGATATGTATATGTAAGGTACTTTGCAAGAAACTCTTATTTATTTCCAGTCTCTTATTCCTCTGCTCTCTTTTCTTCTCTCTCTCATCCTTCTCAGCCCCCACTCTTCCTTCTCCCTTTCCTGTTTCCTTTTCTAAAAAGCTCAAAGTTGATGTGAGAGAAGCATTATATGTATCTTTTTCTTCCTGCAACTAAATCCCAGAAAAAATGAATGTGTCTGGACTATAGAAGCTTTTCTAGGAAAATCATTTCCTCTATCTGGGAAGTGAATTTTGAATCCACTTTTTGCTATTTTGTGGCATAATGAATTTACACTATATTCCTGGGCACTCTCCTCCATTGCTTTTTTTTCTCCTCTATCAGTTACAACTGTCTGGATCTAGTGGCAACTATGTTTCTGGTCTTCACCTACTCACTATCCTTACACTTGTTCTGTAGTTCTGTTTTATGTCTATCTTTCTAATCCTTTTTCTCCCATTGCCAGTTACCCTCTGTCAACTCCTGGTCAGCAATTTATGTTAACTGCCAATAATGCTTTATGGAAGTCTAAGGAATTACATTATTTGGTGTTTATTTAGGGGAAAAAAACAAAACAAAACAACCTGCTCTTACGAGTGTGGGCAATCCTTATTTTTAGTATATTCTATACTCTAACCCACTCTGGATGAGCCAAAGATCACAGAAATTTCCCTTTTCCATGCTTGAAATTTACCTCTACTCTTTCTTTCCTCCTCTATAATTCAATACACTACAACTGCTCAGGACGTCCCCATCACTACTACTTATTCCACCTTTGAGTTTACTGAAGGCAAGGGAAGGGAGAGAAATCCAGAAACATCTACTGCAAGATTACAAGAGGGCTGAGGGAGCCAGGCTCTTTCCAGAACAAAGATATATGCATGGATGTAGTAGATTAAAGAGGAACACAGAAAAGTTAGGATTTAAATTATGAATATCAGAAAGATCTTATTGTGGGACATCACTTTCTCTTTGTTTTTAAACCAATTGTTTATTACTGCTGGGTAAACAACAGAACCCTTAGAAAATTTTAAGACTACATGCTTGTCTCAAGGATGGGGAAGAGTTATAAGAAAGAAGCTGTAGAACTATTCTTAAAATCATAGATTTAGAGATGAAAGGACCTTAGAGATTATCTAGTTCAACCCACTTGTTTTACAGATGAGGAAACTGAGGACCAGAAAGGCTAAATGGCTCCCCTCAGGACATAGAGGTTGTTAGTAATTGATATTTGAACCAAGGCTCTTTGACCATAAATCTAACACCTTTCCATGATCACATTTTATTGTAATGGGCAAAAAAAGGAGAGAAACCCTAGTCTGATGATGTTACAAGTAGACCATTTAGTGAGCTCTAGAGAGTCCCAAGTCTTCAGCAGCTTTCTTCTTCCGGCTGCAGGAGCTCCTATCCTCCCCATCCTCTACTGCTAGAGCCCATGTCTAACCTATAGGGAAGCCATCATCAATGGCTTGGAGACAGAAGAATTTCCATTTTCCTTGCCTACAAAGTAGGGATGGGAAGAGCTTCGTCATACTGTTATGGTAATATCTCTGAAGATGTATGCCTGAAACTTCAAGATACAATTATGAATGTATTTTCCCATACATAAAGGTGTTTTATTTGGTGATTAGATAATATATTGCTATGAAAGTATAACTATACATTAGGTATTTTATGGGTCAAATATATTTTTGAGGTCTGAACTGGAACTCTAACCACAATTATTTAATATGGAATCTATAGGAAAGTGAATTCTAAATTCTAAACAACCATCTGGGAATGGAATCTCAGAGTTATTACTGATCCCTTATTGTCCTTCATCTATCATTTAGTTTTGAAGTCTTAACCAATTCTAGCAGCAGTCTCTTGTGTCTTTCAGTTCCATTTCTACCATAATTCTAATTTGAGTCGTTACTGCCTCCTCTCTGACTTAATGCAATAGTCTTTTAACTGTTTTCTTGTTTCCAGTTTCTTGTCCCTCCAATCTATCTTATTGACTTTGGACAGATTTGGCCCTGTTAAAGTATAATTCTGAAAACTACTCCTCTACTTATAACTCTCTATTGTTTTCTGAACAATGTTCCAAGTTCATTAGCTTACCTTTGCAGGCTTACTATGATCTAGCACCAACCTTGAGTCTTTTCTTCCTCTATGCTACATGGGTTCCCTTCATTTTAAGCAACCTGAACTACATTTTGTTCCTAAAAATATTCCTTCTGTTTTCTTGGTTCTATAACTTTAATCATGGTATTCCCTTCAATTCCAGTGTCCTCCCCACAATCTCCATCTGTCAAATCCAAATCATTTTTCAGAATCCCCTCAAATATAAATTCTTCCATGAAGCTGAGCACGATTTTCCATGGTGAAGAGCTAGGATTTGCACCCAAGACCTCTGACTCAAAATCTGGGTTTCTTTCTGAGTTTCCATCATACTACCCTGGTACTTTATCATATTCTTTATAATGTATTTCTCTTTACACTCAGCACATCCTTACATATAACTATATTCATCATTAGGCATGGGGTTGTTCACACTCCATCTCCACCAGGTATATCATGGAAAATCTGTATAGACATGTGTATTGTGTAATGAAAAAAGGTAGAAACACACTGCATAAAGTATCCTCAAGTGTTAGCAGTGCTAAGCTCTAAAATGATAGAAATATAAATATTGTATGTGTTTCCTTAATATTCTTCTCCCCAACTCCGCCAAACTGTAAAAGATGACAATTGCCATTTGTCTTCTTTTGGGGGGGCTCTTATGAAGGACTCCTTTGGGAAGCCAAATGGACAACAGCTCAAACATATATATCCTGACATTTTTGCTTACCCACAGAACATGTGTTTTCAAATTCTCCACCTGAAGAAAATGCTATTTTATTGGATCTTAATAAAAAAAAAAACTCCCAGATTGTTGTTTCTGATGGGAACAGCTGGTAGAAGCAAAGCAAATAATGTAATATGGGTTGAAAAGTTTTCTAATCATTGAAAAAAATGTACTTAATTATTAGACATACGATCTATGTGATATAACATCATTGAGTACCAGCAAAGAATGGGCAGGTAAAGTTGGCATACTTAGGTGATTTTCAGTGAAGAATAAAATGTGTATTTATTCAGGTATGTAACATGCCTATGTGTACTCAGATCCTGATGTTAGCAAACTAATTTAAATAAAGTGATGGCAGTCCAATATGATCATATACCATTGCATTTTATCTTTGGAGAAGAAACTTTGTTAAAAAGAAAATTTTCAGATTTCTAACAATGCTTCTTAAGGTTTTTGGCTCCTCCTTTTACTTTTTTCTGTCTTTAGTCTTCTTGAATTTAAACTTAAAAAGCCTAACATTAACAAGTCATTTTATATTAAATATTGTTAGAATTAACACTAAGAAACTAGATAAATTAATTCAGCCTAACACCAATGGGCAACTTGACCCTATAGTAGGTTAGAAATGCTAATTTCTTGTGGGGCTACTTAAAAGACTAAGTTTATCAGTGTTTTTCCCTGCCCTGTGTATATAACAGCAGAATCTGTGAATTATTGTTATTATTAATAGTACTATTACCAAGAAATAGTTAATCTGTGTACAAGAAAGTTCTAAGTTACAACTAAAGCTTCTGAAGCTAAGAAACAGATGTTAGCTAAGCGAGGAAGATAGGGGACTTGTGGTTTTAATTGTGTGTTAAAACTTTAATGCAGGCAACAGTTGGAATGAAAATATTATTTCTCTCCTTTTTTAGTTAAAATTCAAACATATTACATTGCTCTGGTGCATCGTAAATAGAGTTTATCTAAAGTGATTGTATTAGCTCAGATAATTCATACTATATGCTCACAATAATGTGAAAGTAAATATAATAGTGGGATAAACTTTATGTTGGTTTCAGATGTTGACTTAAAATTGTCAATTTCTTTTTTTTTTCTGAAAGGGCATTAAACTTAAAGAAATTACCCTGGAGGTAAAATCCTGATTTTAGATGTAAAAACTGAATTTAGGACCTCATATGAAATATAGTTCATTTGAAATTTTAATGATAATGAGCAAGTGCCAATGTTGTGTAGTTGAGACAGAGGGTCTAAGTTATGATGGGGGAAAATTCTCATGTAAAATGCTTTGTGGGCAGCTGGGTGACTTAAGTAGATTGAGAGACAGGAGGTCCTAAGTTCAAATATGGCCTCAGATATTTCCTAGCTGTGTGACCCTGGGCAAGTCACTTAACACCTGTTGCCTAGTCCTTACTACTCTTCTGCCTTAGAACCAATACACAGTAGTGACTCTAAGACTGAAGGTAAGGGTTTAAAAAAATGCAAATGCTTAGAAAACTGTGAATAGTAATCTCTGTGGGCTACAGCAGATTTAGAGAAGTCCTTGGAGGTAAGTGATGTATAACTTACACACAAGGAAAGTCTCTGGTTTCCTTGTTTTTACCAGAATGGCAGATGTCCTATTGTTGAAGTAAAATGTCTGACTCACTAACTGGGATCGGGAGGTACCATAGCAGAGAGTCCTTAGTATACTAATAATATTCAAGTTTTATGAATCATGAGACATTTAATGTTTGTTGGCAGAGTGGTAAGGTCTGGCTTTACAGTGGGTAACTGCAAAAGTGACCTCTTGCTCAGAGATAAGCATGGTAGAACAACACCAATGGAGCCAAAAGTGAAGCATTTCACATTGGAGGCAAAACAGCTTAGTAACTTGGCATCTAAGTGCATTTTCCACATTTGGCCAACACAGAAAACTGAAAATAATTGAGGGTGCTTTAACTGCAAAGAATTGGAAGGGTGAATTGGCTTCAATCCATGCCAACACCATGCCATTTTTAGAATCACAAAGAAAGTCAAGATAATAAAGTGGTGTGACATGAAAAAAGATGCTCAAGGATGCTTATGTACAAAGAGGGAAGGGAAAGGGCATTATAGACTTGGCTGAGCCACAAGACAACTGTTGATGACAAAAACAGATAACAGATTAGCATGATGTTATAGATAGAGCACTGATCTTGGAGCTAAGAAGACTTGGATTCAAATCTTGCTTTAATCATTTGTTATGTTACCCTGGGCAAGTGACTCAATCTCTTTAAGTTGTCTCATCTTTAAATTGAAGGAATTTGGATTTAATGGTATGTGGAGTGGAATAGGGGGAGTTTACACCCCAAGAAATCTCTCTAATGAGTAGACAGGAGACTTAGATGCTGGCAGAGAAATGCAGCTTTATTTAGGAAGGGGGGGAGAGAGAGAGAAAGAGAGAGAGAGAGAGAGAGAGAGAGAGAGAGAGAGAGAGAGAGAGAGAGAGAGAGAGAGAGAGAGAGAGAGAGAGAGAGAGAGAGAGAGAGAAGAGAGAGAGAGAGAGACTTGTCTGGAATATTCTCTCTGTAACAGTGTCCAAAGGTGTACAAATGAATTAAAAATGTATAGGAATTTAACACAATTCTTTTCTTGTCACCCACCACCTGTGTGTGATATAATACTTTTGTATGTTATATTTCTTTATCTTGTTCTAACCTCCTTAAGTTTTCCCCAGCTCATGGAAGCTTTCCTTATTTTTGCATATATTTTTGCAGTTTCAGAATTTAGAAACGTCAAAAGCCCTTCAGGCTGAAACATTTAGGACATGTAGTCAAGATTATAATTTGTAAGTTTTAAGACATTTCCATGGGAAGTAGACCACTAATATTCTTCCCATGGGAACAAAAAGGTAGGGGTTCTTTTAGCCACATTAGGAAAGATTGTATTAAAGGTGTATATTTGTGTATAATATATAAAACTGCTTGGGGAGGGGGATTTCTCTACCCTTCATAAGGAGAGATTGGTGTCTCCCTTCTGAAAGGCATCTAAATTTTTCACTTATTTTCTATATGAAGTTGCCAATCTATGATTACTAATACTAATTAATGTATGGGGGATAATAGGAATAGTGCAGAACTTCATCCCACACAATGGCTTCTAAGGCCTTTTTAGCTATGAATTAATGATCCTTTGATACTATGACAATATGATACCTTTTGTACCCAAAGATAATGTTACTCACTTTTTATGCAAAGGGACTATATCAAATCAAGATTGATAATTTTCTGGTGGTTCATATACATGGTTGCATATGCCATGAAATAACTGGCTACAGTTTGGATCCAATGGTTCTGGAAAATAGTGGAGCCAAATGTCCTAGGTAAAGATCAAACCCAAAGATCTGGGCTTCATTAATATTATCTCCTAATTTGAGTTTTTTACTATAGCACACACAAAAAGCCAAGAGTGAGTGAGACTTTAAGGATCACTTCTAGTCCTTTAGGTATGGATAAACTGTCAAAATATAGGATTTGAAATGGAGTGTGAGGGAGTAATGATGGAGATAAAAATTATATGCTTCTAAATTTGGGTAAAGGAAATTTCTAGGGAACTGGAAAAGTTCAAATATTTGAGTGCCTTTTGAAGATCAAAGTATAAGTGTAAAGAACCCAGGTTGGTAATTGCCAAAGAGCCTCTAGCAGGAAATTCTAGGGTAAAGATTTCTATTCATCATTCTCTCTGCTTTAACTTTCCAGTGCTAAATGTTAAAGAGATATCAGCCTAGGTAACTGAATAATTCCAGATTTCCCCCTGCAGAGGAAAACAATGTATGTCAAAGTGAGTTACGGTCCAAATGCCCTTTGCAAACTCACTGGTCAGAATTTTCTTGGATTGCCAGGCTGCATAGCATCTAGAAGAATCAAAGAGTGGGGTGAAGAAAGCCCCAAAGATAATTACAATGATATTTTAAAAATGGAATGGATAGAAGTCTGGGAACTCATTGATCTGAATGTTTGAGAAAGGTGTCAGATTTTTGTGCCCGTATTCTCTGTGATGAATGATAATGGGGGACATGGACTGAGCTACCCTCACAATGATAATTGAAGTCATATGGGATCAACACTAAATACATATTGACATGGACATGGGTCTGATGACCCTGCTGCAACCATGCCCAGCATCTGCAAGTAACTCCATAAAGAATACCACCTAGCAGGTGGCTTTTTCTCCTCAAAGGGGTATCACAACTTGTCTCCAATTCTTTATTCCTATCAAAGGATCAGGCTAGTAGAAGTTATGCATTGCTTACAAATGAGCAGTCCTAACACCTCTCTCATTTAGGATGCTCCAGGAGGCCCTGTACACCTTACCAAACAAGCTTTATAAAACCAGAGGCTTGGTGCCAGAAAGGAAATCTAAAGTGTGTCTCTCTTCAGGCCCATCTGCCAGCAATAGAAAGAAAAATTCACCTGATACATATCAGTATGAAAGCGTGAAATTATATGAAATACTGTGTTAAAGGAGGAAAAAGGGGGGGCAGGTTCAGAACTAGTTGGATGTTTAATAGGAATTTCATTAAAACCACGGAAGTCCTCTATCCCCACTGAGGCATCCTACTAAAGCATTTTTAGTAATTGACTAGAATGATGAATAGTTTAGCTAGTGAACTACAATAGTTAGAGATTTAGTGCGTACATACTGACCGTGAGTTGTGAAGCTGATTTACATACATCTTTATGAGAGAATGCTCATCAGCCACTGGATTGGCTGCATTTACATCCTCAAGTAACCTGAATAATTCAAACAACGAGACCTCATTAAAACTATCCATTGACACAGCACAGCCTTAGAGCAGAAAGACATTCAGTGGACAAAGCTTTATTAGACTGGACCCCTGGCAACAGACACCAGAGGCAAACCAAGGCTACCACAGAATGTGATATAATCATTGAAAACAACAACTCTGGGGTTCTAAGGAAACATTCCAAAGAACCTGAAAAAGGGAAACAAATGAAAACAATTGCCATCATTTCTAGTTACTGGGCACCAGGCACCCTGGAGGAACCAGAGCAGCTCAGAGTATCCTAGGATTATTTTAAGGTGGAGGAAGTCATGTTATCCATCTAGACGCATTCACCATAAGCACCGTCCAAGCTGAAATGATATAAAATGACCTGAAATAAGGATGGAGTCAGCCTCTTGTTGAGCATTTGCAGATTGCACTATTTGCTAGAGAAAGTAAAGCCAAGGTCAAATGAAAACCCTAATAAATTTCTGAACACTAACTGGAATCTTCCCAGATTATAATGAAAAAAAAAAAAAGGTTCTGCACTGTACTGTGACTTGGACTGACCATTCACATTTTCACTTTCAAAGAAAAAAGTGAATTGGCTAAGGGTTCACAGGTAATAGTGAAGTGAAATATTTTATCTTTCTTGAATAAGTTAGTTTAATTTCTGTAACAGTTCCATGTTACACTTCTTCATTTTTGTCACTAAAACACTGCCATATTCTTTTTATTCCTTTTATTATAAGCATAAGTAATGTTTTTATCTCTAGTTGTTCCTGATGTATGTGTGAGGACATGAATGGAGTGGCAAGGATGAGCAAGGAAGAATAGTAGCAAGTAGTGTGTTCTTCTGTCTGCAAACCCTCATTAGTAAATACTGAAACATCAGATTAGAGTCAGTAGCTTGAAAACAAGCTTAGTTCTTAGTGAAAGATTTTGTGGTATGTGTAATCATTGTAACTTTTTCTAGAGCTATCTGAGATTGTGTGGGCAATTCTCTATTTCTACTTTATCTTTGCTTTTGCTTTCCTATTAGACTATACTCTTTGTACTTAAAACAACTTTTTATAGCATAACTCGGTCTATTTGATGTTTTTTTTTGTTGTTGATAAACTAGTATAGGGTTGCTCTGGACATTTGTAATGATGAAAGATGAAGAGATAATGGTGGACATGAACTGAGCTCAGAGGCATTAATTATTCCTGCCCTTAGATCATGAGGAAATTAACACATGGAAACAAATTTCTGCACATTTTTTTTTGTTTTTACACATTCAACTGCCTTGGAAACCACACATTTTGATTCCACTCCTTTGCTCTGAATATAGTAACATTTGCCAAGAAGGATGCTTTTAGAGATGAGACTTTTTTGGACCATACACAACATGTCAAAGTGTCTCCAAAAACCAGTGTGGTTCTTTGGCTTTTATGAAATGTAGGTCAGATATCATAAAGTGAAATTTATCTGGAACTTTCATTTTACATACTCTCCAAGCGAAGTACTGTATATTAGAAGTGGAATTTGAACTAATCTACTTCCTCATTATGGGTAGAAGATAAACTTGGACATCAAGAAAGAAAATTAATTCAACGTCCCAACTGCCTTTCCCAAGTATATAATGAATGAAACTAAGATCAGTTATGTTTCCAAAATAGCTTTCAACCAATATTTACATTAAATGGTTCAAAGTAGAACATTTTTCCCTCTGGAGACCCAAGGATCATTTACCATGAGGTGACATTTTATAATAACATTTGAACTTACCTTCTGGTTATGAAAGGACTTCCTGAGGAGGGTACAGAGTGGGAGAAGAGTGTGTCATTCATGCTGGTTACAGGTCTGGGAGGCCTACAATAAAGAAAAGTCCATAAAAAACACCACCTCTTTTTACCCCTTCTCTTAAAAAAAATGGGTCATGGTTCTCTCCTGCCCAATATAAACTAATTGCATGCAAAATTCCATATTTTCTAATTGATTTCTATAGTACTTGAATGCAAAAACCCAAATTAAACTCTAGGAGAAAAATAAAAAAAAAATCCTTCATCTGTAGTCATACTATTCTCATCTTCGCCGCTCAGAGCTTTGAATACTGCATTCTTCTCACTTTTCCCAGTGGAGGGAACTATGTTCTGAAACAGAACTATGTATTGACAGTGGCTACTGAAAAAAAGAAAAAGGATTTGCTAACTAATTGATTATTATAATCTTTCTCCACTTGGAAGGAGAAGCATGACCCAAGAGAACATGTAAGCTGTGCTGTCCACTCCTGCTTTCTACAGGACCAGGCCCCAGAGAACATAATGTCTTGCTGTGGAAAGAACACTGAATTTGGAATCAAAGATTGAGTCCCATCTCTACCTCTTCTAAGCTTGGTGACATTGGGCAAGTCATGCTTCAGTTTTCTGTTCTGAAAAATGAGAGGTTTGGACTAGAGGACCATTAAAGTTTATTTCAGTTCTGTTTGTTAGGCTGCTATGAACTTAGACTTTGGGTTTCATTCTCACCTTTGTTTTTCAGGGCATGATGCACTGTAAGCCCTCTCTCACTGACTGTCCCTTCACTCTTTGAGCACCTACTCTTCCTTATCTTGTCATAGTAGGGCTTGATGCATCCTTAAAACTAAACACTCTCTCAAATGATCAATCAATCAATAAGTATTTATTTAGCACCTACTATGTGCCAGTCACTGTGCTAGGTGTGTGGTACACAGACAAAAAAGAAACAATTCCTACCTTTGAGGAGTTTTCATTCTATCAATTAGAGAAGGTTTCAATGATAATGGGAGAAAAGGGTTCCAATGTTTTTTAAAGGATATTTTTGGAACAGCTCTGTGATTTCATCTTTGTAGGCAACTATCCTGTGACTTACAGTCCTGGAAAGCTGTCTGGGGCTGTGAGAAATTAAGTGACTTCTCCAGTGTAAGTCGAAGGTGGGACTTGAACCTAAGGCTTGGCTCTATGCAGCATACCATTCTGCCTCTCAAAGACTTACTGAGCATTAAATATTAATCAGGAGGGTTCATACCTTATTTCCCTCAACTAACCATAATACTTTATTGAACGTTCTTTTGGATCTCCTTTACCTCTGTTCTGGCATAAAGCTTACGGCCAGGCATTCAATTAAGAGCAAATTCTACTTATTCCTTGAAATAGTTTTCATTTTATTTTGTATTGAATAGAAGATAATCTTTAGTTACAGCTGAAGTAGATAATGCATTTCATTGTATGGAAGGGCAAGAGGGGGCAAGGCACCACTGTGTGATGGAAGAATTTTTTTACAGTATAGAATACTCTGCTATAGTTTGCCAACCATTATAGGTACAAATAAAGATACATTTTTATGGGTATGGGGGAGAGTGAAATTTATAGTGGGTCTTCTAATTTTGAAGTTAGAGAAGCATTATTACTGGCTATGCTTTCTGGTCCTGCCATAAGAAGAATTTGCCCTAATGGCACAAATCTGACCTCATTTCTTATAGTGAAGGAATAGGGATGCAACCAATACTTTTCAGAGTTTGCATGTTTTAAAATACATATACAAATATTGTTAATGTAAATGCAAACAAATGATACTTTCCAATATTTGGTGCAAGATTGAATCTGGACACCTCGAGAGTCTTAAGGATTGTGAGGAAAATGCGATATAGGACTTTAGAGTCAGAAGATCTGAGTTTAAACCCCAACTCTGCTTTGAAACAATATATGTGAACTTGGGCAACTGACCTAACATTTCCAATTTTCGGTTTCCTCATCAATAAAGATGAGGGGACTGGACGAGATGACTCTAGCTTTGAATCTGATGAAAATGATTCTTTATTTCACTTGCTTGAAGATAAGGCTGTTGATGTGATCTTTATTTTCTATTCTGTTAATTTGTGACATTGTCAAGAGTGAGCCACACTAACTATTTATTTAAAACAATTTATTTAAAACTCTTATTTAAAGCAAATTCTAACTTGGGATCTACCATGGGGATAGAGCATCTATAAGTTAGAAGAAGATAATCAGTAAACAAATTCCTATACTTTCAGCATTTCACTTCTACTTCCACGCTCTGGTTTGTATTAAATTTGTATGTTTTATAAGTCCCTAGTAGATTATAAACTTCCTGAGGGGAGAGGTGGTATCTTTCTCATTACTGTCTCCCCTTTGGCATCTACAAGTCCTTTACATTTAGGAGGCAATTAATAAAGGCTGTTGAACTGAATTATGAACATTTCCACTGGGGATTGTCAAAAGCCAAGCTCAATATGAAATGAATGGAACCAAAGAAATGCTTTGATTCTTTGCGAACTTCTAAAAAATGAAACGAAAGAAAGTCTAAATTTAGGGGAAAAGCATTTCTAGGAAAAATGAAAATGTGTGAATTTACATTCTTCTCCATTTGGTACTGCTCTCCCATGTTAATAATCCTGTATGTAAATGTTCTATGGCATCAAATATTGGTCATGCTTATCCCTAGATAGCATGTCAGAGCCAGGAGGAAACATGGAGATAATCTAGTCCAAAGTACACATTTTATACAGAAGGGAACTGAGAGAGGTTAAACAATTCGATTAAAATCAAATGGTTAGTAAGTGCTGGAAGACCCAGTTAGATCCCCTGCTTCCCTTGTACAGTACCACACTGCCTTTTAAAGTAATATAGTCCTTTCTTGTAGCAAAAAAATCAATCATCCTAATGATTAAGGTAAATATACATTGAGGATTTTAAACCAATCTCATGATGCCCAGAGAAGCAATGTCAGGAGACAGGACCAACCACCTTATGTCTGTGCTAACACAATGCATTGATGTGGAAATTATAGAGAAGGACTCCTATGAAATCAGCATTTTATTTCATAATCATAGCCATTTGAATTTATAATTGTAAGCCTTTTAAAAAAATACTGGATTCTAACAAAGTACTTACCAAGTATCTCTTTGGCAGCAAAAATAAAATAAAATAGAGTATTAATTATGGTGACATTTAAAAACAATATAGTAGCTAGGCAAAAATCATTATTCCTTTGTTGTCTGGCTTCTGAAGACTATGTAAATTTCCTAAAAGAGCAAGTGCCCTCTGCTTGAAAAGAGGAAGAGGAGGAAGGATGGGGAAAAAAAGAGGAGTGATTTGTGTATTTGTGTGTGTGTGTGTGTGTGTGTGTGTGTGTGTGTGTGTGTGTGTGTGTGTGTGTGTGATTTGCTTATCTGATACTTGGCCCTTGGGGGGAAAAAGCAGTTATTCTCTATTTAAAATCATGTTTTCTGTTTAAATATTACTTTTATATTATACATTGAGGATATGGTTTCTTATATCTAATATGTGATTCTAAAATTTCCAGGTTGCTAGGAAGCTGAGGTGTCACATTCATTTGTCAAAATTCACATAAAAAAGTTTGCACTAAGATTTTTAGCAAGTTATAAAAGTCTATTCAATCAATTTATTAAATACTGTATTTATCAAGCTTAAACTATATCCATAGCTAAGTTTACACCTGTTCCTTCCAGTGATTTGTTATTTTTAAAAATATGATAATGGATCTGGCAGAAGACTAGTACCAAATTCTCATCCCAAGTCATTCATCATTAATTGAGATGAAAAGGCAAAAGGAATGATAGGTATTTCTAAATTCCCAGGTATCCCACTGTCGTGAATGTTATAAGAAGGAACAGGAATAGATGTAATTACCTTTAGAAATTCATGTAATCAGTGAGGTTGATGAGACAAATACTGTATGTTTGCCTAGATATATTACCCAAAGTAAGAACTGAGAATTTCATTTCTATATTCATTTTTCCTTAAAAAATAATTCTGTAATGAATGCAAATAGCTCTATACATGAACTTGGAAAAGTGGTTAAATAGATTAATAAACAATTCTAAGAGATGACTATTATGTATATGTATATATATATATATATATGATAAGTTGTTACAGTTAAAAAAGATATTTTAAAATAGAAAGCCCCATATGAGAGAAACAAACAAAAAAAAACTGATTGTTTATCTGGTCAATGTAATATACTGAAATAAGAAACAAAGCATTCCATAAGGAACAAATTTTTAAAATCCTGTAACTTAACAGTGATCATTATCCCAGAAAGAATTATTTAATAATTTTTTTGGAATCCCTGTATTAATGGATATATTTCTTATTATATAGCTTAATTTGTATTATTTTAAAATAAACATGACAAACAATACTGTCTTGCAAAACATATTAGTGATGGACAGCTATAGTTTTCCTCACTCAATATGAGCAACTAATAGAGGTGGCCACATTTTCCCTGTGACTTAATAGTTTTTTTTAAATCATAAATCACCAAACAATATTCTGTATTCTGATATGGACTCACTAAGAGGATAAATTGTACCAGGAAATAGATAGTGACTTCCTCACAGCTACTCACATCAAATTATTTCTAGAATGTGGCAGTAATTCAGTTCTAATGTGAAGCTTATAAAGCAAGATTTTTCTTATCTACTTCCTATCTTCACTGTGCCTAGCAGAACTGAATGTGGCACTGGGCTGCTGAAATATGTTAACTTAAAGAAATTAATGTCTATATGATTCAGAAGTAGAGCTCAGTTAGCACAGGGCCATTTCCATTACATTTCTGGTCATTCTCTAACAGCTTACTGATTGTCATTAATTAGATAGAGCCTGGATGAGGAGAGTCTAGGATTTTTTAAATAACCTTGGGACTTCTACGAGCTTAGAGTTGAGAATCAGCATGCAAGAGATGGTTTTCCCCAAGCAGAGAGAAAATTACTCTATATGGACCTACAATTAGCACTCGGGGATGAGCTACAAATGTATAATAAGGCAAAGCAAAGATAACCATATTTTATAGTATAGGATTTTATGGATATTATGAGAGGCAGCTTCTCAAATGCTTAGTTCTTACTAGCCGCTAAATAACTACCAGCAATTAATAAAGGAGTCCACTGACTAGCTCTGTTAACAATATAGTTATCTTTCAACTTTTAGCAGAAAGTATGATTGCTCACATATAGGACAACGCATTAAGCATTTGTCTGCTCTTTTGGACAAGTGGTCAGAACAAAAAAGTATTTATATTTATTATATACATTACATATATAATATGTAATATAGAAATAATATATTACATATTCATATACTATTTAAATATTTTATTACTACTACTAAATTGTAAATATTTAAATGATTTTTTGTTGCATTTTATTATTCAAAATATTTAAAAATTCAAACAAAACATCTCATCGTCATGTAGGATATCATCATGTAGGCCAACAAGTTCATACAAATTAAGCTGCTTTCATGTTTTATCTTTTTGTTCACTTTCTGGAGGAAGAAAATATCTTTTTTTAAAAATGTGGTATTGTTTGTTCATTTTTAGAGAGACTACAGTATCATCTTTCCGACTAACCGTCAGAGTTTCTTTTTCCTTTAGTTTGCATATTGTTAATAGTTTGCATAGTTGTTAATGTAGCAGCTAGCTTTGGACAAGAGCTTTATAGCCCAATTTTGAGTTTGTTCATGAAAATATCATCAATCATTTGACAAGTCAGCTCTGAAATGAGATGGTATTTTAGGGACAACGAATGACCAACTATGAAGTTGTCTGAGAGGGATGTAAATAACATTATATTTAAAAAGAAGTATCTGACACCAGATGATAGGGTTATTTCTCCCAAAACCAGGATAGGGCTATATGAAGAAACTCATCTCCCTGCTTATCATTAAGGCAGGGCAACTAGACCAGGTAAATAGGGTTTTGGGGATATGAGAAAGAAGTTTAATATAGGAAATAGTAAGCCCCTATAGCAGAAACCTAGCAATGTACTTGTTCTTAGGCACAAAGCAGAAAGGATGAGAATCCTTAGCTGATCTTGATTATCTCCTATTCTAGGTCCAGTTATATAGCCAGGGGTTTAATAACTTTCAGATTTGATGAGAGTTTGGAGCTAATTTTTTTTTCTTTTGGAGTGGAGAATTCCTGGTATAGAAATTTCCTCCACTGATAGAGTCTTTAAGGCTAATTTATACAGTAGTTTCAGAGAGCTGCCTAGAGACACTGAGAATTAAAAGATTTGTTCAATTAGTATATGTTGGTGTCAGTACAGATTCTTGCCTCCCTGAATTCAAGGAGAGTTCTTTATTATATAGCATAGCTACATTTAATTTCTGGCTATTGAGAGAAAGGAAAAGAAAATGGATGGAGGGATAGATACTTCATTTCCCAAGTTTTTTGCATCTAGCAAGTGAATATATTTAATGTTAAAAAACCCAAAAGAATCAATTTTCCATTCTTTTTAGCTGATTTAAATTTTATTAGCATTTATATGTTAAAAATGTCAGATGGAATAAATTCCTCAATACCAGAAGACTCATCCAATTTGCCAGTTTCTGGAAGCCATTCTATATTTAACATGACTGAACCAGCTTCACATAATTAATTGACTGGGGAGCAGCTAGGTGGCTCAGTGTATTGAGAGCCAACTCTGGAGTCAGGAGAACCTGGATTCAAATCTGACCTCAGACACTGCCTAGGTGTGAGACTCTGGGCAAGTAACTCAACCTCAATTGAGCAGCCCTTGCCACTCCTCTGTCTTAGAAGTGACACTAAGACAGGTGAGGGTTTAAAAAAAATAGTTGACTGATTAAGGGAAAAGGGAATGTCCTCTTTGCTGTGGCATTTTTCAAATGGTCATTCTTTTTAAACTTTTAGGTTTGAATCTAAACTCAAGTAAATGCACACACACTTTTCTTGGAACCAATATAAGTATATGACATGACATGCTGGCCAAGAACTCAAGGACATGATCATGTACTTACACGATGTGAGCCAAGTTCAGTGGTTTTTCAGGCTGATCAGGAAACATGGGGTGCAAAGGTTCACGGCTGGAAGCACAACTCAGAGACTTGCTTAGTGCATTTGTTAACTTCTTAGCAGGTGACTTCTAGGAGGGACAAGCAAGACACAGGTAATGCAGATAGGCAGGATGAATAATTTTTATATCACACATAAAATACCTTTCTGCAAACCAATCTACTGGGGCAGGGGAGGGAAGGGATGAGGATAGGTTTGTGCCCAGGGACAGGCTTGCTATTTCATTGGTATTAGGGATTCTTAGTGAGGGGGTTCCCTCTACCAATTCAGACTGAGGCTTGTTTTCCAACTTAAAGTCAAGCGGTTGGTTACCTATGGTCAATGGGAAGTTAAATGACTTGTCCAGAGTTACATAGGAAGTATATTATAGAGGAAGAACTTGACCTCAGGTCTTTTTGACTCTGAGACCAGCTCTCAATTCCACTCCAACAGGAAGTCTCTAATCTGCCAGAATCATAAACAGTTAACTTGAATTTTCCTTTTTTATATAAAAAAAAAACATTTACTACTGCACCTCTTGTTTCACTTTATACACTTACACCCAAATCGAAAATTTTGCTACAGAAAACTAGCCTTCTGTCATTATTTAAAAGCCAAAGTAGTAATATATATCACTTTATATATTAATTCCTTCTTCTTCTCCCTTCTCCTTCTTTCTTCTCTTTCCTTTTCCTTCTCATATTACTTTTCTTCTCCCTTCTCCTCCTCCTGCCCTTTCTTCTTCCTCCTCCTCCTCTACTCCTTCCTCTTCCTTCATTATGGCCCTTTACAGACCAGGCTACCCTAGTCATCAGAGAATAAGAACAAAGGCACTCTATTATTTACTCACAGACAAAAGTAAGAAAGGAAGAAATGGTTAGCTGTTGCTGAACCTTCCTAAAGTGTGCTATTGAACAAAACAGGTTGCATTATATTAGAATTTCATCTGTAACTTAAAGCAAAACGTCCAAATTCCTATAATCTATAAGTTGGACCACACTATTTCTATTATCAAACCTTTCTATTGCTCTTTATTACATAGCAAACAAAGTCTCAAAACCTTATTCTAGAATTCAGTCACCTACAGTCTTCCTTTCTTGCCTTTTCATCCTACTTGTCTATAGAATTTTATGTTTCAGCTCAATATACCTACTTACTGCTTCTGGAACTCCCCATACACCCATGCCTTGTGCCTTTGGTTATGTCACCCTCTTTGCCCAAACTGTAACCTTCTATTCTTCTGCTCCAGCATCTGCTGACAGTGGATCTTCCTCTGTAAAGTCTTCTCTGGTCTTCCCAAATGGAAGTAATTTCAAACACCTTGGAAATCTCTTAACATTTCAAATAGCTCCTATGTACTTAAACTCAATTATATACAAAATTAATTTTGTATACCTACTTTATTTTTGTAAGCTTCTTGCTTATTCATTTTGTCAACCACACAGTCCTTTTACCCCGTCTCCATCATCACTGCTGCCTCCATCATCCACAAAGTATTAAAAAAAATTCTTTCAATTCCAAGGCCACCAAGTCTCATTTTGGCACATGCTATACCCCACCCTTCTCCTTCCCTTAATAGATTTAAGGGTAGAAACCTGTGCCACTTTTTATGTTTATATCTTGAGTACTTTGAACACCGAATGCTTTTAAAATCTTTTCAGAGCATTTTGATTTGTATCTAAGAAACGTATAAATTTCTAGGATATCTATATTGTCTGTATATGTATCTTAAGAGAAAAAGGTAGTAAGGTATTAGAAGTTAAATTCCATCAGGACAAGGTCATTTTTCTCAGTTTTGCTGATAGTAGCTACTTTGAAAATATTTAATAAATTTAATTGCATGGATAATTTTGCTTCTTGCATTATCTGAAAAACAATTCTATCCAAAAATATGGGTAGAGCTAGCTATTATTTTTCAGGCACCCCAAAATTAGGTAGAAATGAGAGGGTCACACAGCTCTGAGAGTTCCCCTAAGAATCATTAAAATCCTAATTTTGGAGCTTGTAAATGGTAAAAAGGGAGATAATGTTAAAGACCCCTGCCCTCTTTCCCCTTTCCTTAAGTAAGTACATAGCAATTTAAGCTTCCTATTCTGAATGTTTCTGATGAGTTTTCTTCTTTAGGATTAGTAAATTAATCTCTGAATAACCAAAATCTAAACTTGTTTGTGTAGCTTTGGAGGGGCTTGGTTGCAAGTGGCATGGATTTTTCTCATATCAGGAGTAGTGCAACCAGAGGAGTTGATGGGACTACCTCAAAATAAAAATGATCCATAGAGCAAAGCACTAATGGAAGATGAAGACAATTGAACATTCTTATTGTAACTTTTTTTTTAATGTTAACTATTGGAGATGGGCAGAAGATAGCAAATCATTTGAATGAGAAATCAAGATAAGAGTCATTTTTCTCATAGATTCACTGCCATTTGCTTCCTGTGTGACAGATATTAATCACCATGGCATCTATCTATACATGAGGAACTTTGTTTCTCAACATTTTGGCTAAACTGGTTTACTTTGACTATACATGAAAAGATTAGTTACTGATATATACAGAAAAAACACCTCCAGAAAAATAAAGAGATTAAAATGAATGCTCCCATTTAACTCAGACACCCTATACTGCTTTCCTTCAATTAATATATATAAGAGAACTATAGAAAATAAGAAAAAGCAACTAATAATTGTTTTATTCTAGTTCTGTAGAAATCTACAAACAATCAAATTTAAACACCCTTAATGTCCCGTGAAAATAAAATTCTTCTCCAAGTGTCTCCTGCTGTTCTGTTGGCATCTAGCACAGCATGAAAATGATGAAAATTCACATTGAGACTCCAAGGAGCAAAATTGCTCAAAACTTTCTATTTATCATCTCTCAGAAATCCACAGTAGAGTCAGGAAAGGATCTCTACTTACCCCCAGTGAGAAGGAGGAGGCACACCAAATTTCACCCCCTGAAATAAAAAGTAAGTCTGACCCCCCAATTCTAACACCATTCCTGATGCTCCTTCTCATTCTGGGGAGAGTCAAACATTCTACAGTAAGCAATGCCTGAACCTTGCCTTACCCATGACGTGTACTCTTTCATTTGGTGCTGGTTGCTATGGGAACCACTGGCATGTCCCCTCCAGAAGCAGTCCTGACAGAGCTGGTAATTGTGACACTGTTGGCATCGATAGCGAAATCCCATCATGCTCTCACTGTGGCAGTAGGAACACTCAACGGGGTGGAAGACTGAGGGGAAAATGAATTAAAATTTAAAAAAATCAAAATGGATAATATTAAAGATAAAACTCCTAAAAGACACTAAATTCTTCCACTCTCTGCCCTAATCTTTAGCATTCTATTTGACATTCAGTTCTAGTTGAAAATAGCATTAGATAGATTTCAGAAACTTGGGATACCCCTTTCAAATAGAGTAGGAGGGAACCAGGTGGGGGTGTTGTTTTTTAAAAACAAAACACCTTGGAATGCCAGTTTCCTTCTACTTCCATGTCACACCACAAGAATATAAATGACCCAGACTAGTGCCTACTACCAAAGACTGCTTTCTGTTTCGAAGAGGTTGAAACAGTTCTTTGAAAATCTGAGGCACAATTAGTAGAAAAAAACTGAATGCTTAGAGGGTGAAGGAAATAGCAAACAATTAAGAACTTGCACATAAGAGAGGGACAAAAATAAGGGAGAGATGAAAGAGGTAAAACAAAAAGAAAAGAGGTGAATGAGGAATAAAAATAATAGCTATAGAAGTGAAATTGAGTAGTAAAGGGGATGGAAGGGAAAGAAAGAAAAAAGTTAAGCACTATGTACAAAGTATGGTGCTAAATACTGGATATAAAAATAGAAAAGCAAGGCAGTCTCTGTTCTTCAGAAGCTCACATTTTAACAGAAGAGATGGCATATAGAGGGTTTCAGCTGCAAGTTAGGTAGAAAGACTGTCTTTCCTTAGGGTGCACACATGGAAATGGATATTATTTAATATTATTTACAGAAATAACTGATATTTGTTTCTAGTGTATAACCATTTGCCAGTGCCATAGACCTTGATGGCAAGAAGAGAAAGTAGAGAAAACAAGAGGAGAGGTGAATTACTGTTCTAAAACTAAGGCAATTGTTTTTCTATTGAGAATCATGATTTTGGATAGGATAGTCAATAAAGAGTCATATAGACTTCTCTTTTCCCGCCATAGTCGAGTAAACTCCACAAAGACGCTTAAAGTCATTGAAAACAAGTTGAATTGAGCCAAAGAAAGAAATACATCTTGCTTTGGCAACAGGAAATGCTATTTTTAAATTCAGTAAGGTGAGGTGCTAGTAGTTGGGGTCAATAATTAATTTAAAATCATTAAATATTCTCATGTAGTGATAATATGTTGAATTGTCCCCCAAATGGAAGAAAGTATGGCCTTTTCATCTGAGGAACTGCTCTCTAGCAGAGTAGTCAGAATAAGAAGAAACACAAAATATAAAGTGCAAATAATAGCTATTCCCTAATAGATAAATGATCAAAAGATTTGAACAAATAGTTCTCAAAAGAAGAACAAAGTATTCACAATCTCATGAATGAATTAGAGAAAACACTAATGATAAGAAAATGCAAATCAAAACAACTCTGAGGTTTCTCTTCACATCCTACAAACTGGAAAAAAAATGACAAAAAACTGGCAATAGTATTGGAGGGATTATGGAAGGATAGACACACTAATGCCTTGTTGATGGAACTAGGAAATGGTACAACCATTTTGGAAAGCAATTTGGAATTATGCAAATAAAGCAACTAAAATGTCCAAAACCTCTGAACCATAGACTTCATTTCCTCTATTATACCCCAAGGAAGGTACTATTTTTTTTAAACCCTTAACTTCCATCTTGGAGTCAATACTGTGTATTGACTCCAAGGCAGAAGAGTGGTAAGGGCTAGGCAATGGGGGTGACTTGCCCAGGGTCACACAGCTGGGAAGTGTATGAGGTCAAATTTGAACCCAGGACTTCCCGTCTGTAGGCCTGACTCTCAATCCACTGAGCCACCCAGCTGCCCCCCCCCCCAAGGAAGCTACTATTGATAGGAAGAAAGTTCTCAAATACACCAGAATATTTATAATTGCACTTTTTTTTTATAACTAAGAATTGGAAACAAAATAGATGCCATCATCTCGAGGAATCTTCCACAAATTGCAGTTTAGGAGTGTAATGATATATTATGATGTTGTAAAGAATGATGTGAGTAACAAATATATATATAGAGAGAAAATAAAGAAGTTTGGAAAGATCTGCATGAACTGATGTAGAATGAAGTAAGCAGAGTCAAGAAAACAATACATTCAATAATAGAACAGTAAAAATGGAAAAAATAATCACATCTCCTAAAATAAAATGTGATGTAAGATAATTATAAAGATCAATAGGACTCAAATGAAGAGATAGAAGACAACACCCCCAAACCACCCTTTTGTGGAGGTGGAATTTCCACAGATGTTTTTTTCAATGTATTATTAATCAGTTATGTTGATTTCCCTCTCTCTCTAAAAATTGTCATTGTTCAGTAATTTTTAAGATGTGTTTAACTCTTCATGATCGCATTTGGGGTTGTCTTGCCAAAGATACTGGAGTGGTTTGCTATTTTCTTCTGCAGTTCATTTTACATATGAGGAAACTGAGACAAACAAACAAAAAAAGAGGTTAAGTGATTTTCCCAGGGTCAAACAGTTAACAAATGTCTAAGGCCAGGTAAAAATACCCTGTTTTATAGGATGACTCTCAGGAAGGGAAGAGGATACTTTGAATAACTATGATGATGTAAGAAAAAGAAAACATCAATAAAACTTATTTTTCAATAAAGTATAAAAAGTACCAATAGAAAAACTCAGTAGAGTTATTAGCAACAATTCTTATAGGTATCCAAACATACACCATGTCTTATTTGCCAGGTTCCGAAAGTATAAGGGGTAAGGAAGTCCAGGTCTAGAAAATGTCTGCTTATAGATGATAACTGTAAATATAGTGACATTTTATCGGCCCAGAAAGGAATACAAAAAGAGAAGTTGTGTATATGAGGTTAATATTTTAATGAATCTAAAGGTAAAAATTTTAAACCATACCAATCTAAGTATTTCTATTGCTTACAGAGACCCTTCTAAACATGTCATAAAAACCTGATGTACTCATTAATTATGTTTTTGGAAGATTGGGTTTTCTAACTCGTCTCTTTCAGAAAGAAGTCTATATCAAAAACCAATCTGTAAAAGTTAGTGTGATGCAGCTAGCTGCAGGAAATGTCTAATAAGTAAATGTAAGCATTTTATTGAAATCAGAAATCAACAACAAATGAGACGACATGATAAAAGCATTGTTTTAAAAATGTTAAGTAAGGAAAACTACTTTTTAAAAAATGTTAAATGAACAATTCAGAGGGTTAATGCTTAGTGTATGCATACCATATAAGAACTTTTTTTTTTACTTCTCCAGGTATAAAGTGGTAAGAAAAAATGTTTGATGTCAAACTGCCGTAAGTCTTTAAATTTATTCAACCCATGCACATAATTTGGGGATGTGATGACTAAAAGCAACAACTGGGGGTGAGTTAGTTCCACTTCAGTGAAAAAAGCCGGAAAAAGCCATTCCTTTAATAGTTCTATAAGCAACTGTAGCAAATAGATGACTTAACTAGAGTGTGCTGGGGGCAGCTTAATAAGCCAGATGATTGATAAATTTTCAGGGTGAACATTTATACTTTGGAAATCTTTAAACACTACAAATCAAGACTTTGTTGTTTTGTTGACTGTATATATACACATATGTATATTTAAAAATGTGATAGTGAAAATGTTACCAATGTAAATTAAACTTTAAAATATTTCACACATTTTCAGGGAGTCGTTTGTTAAACAGTTACCCTGCTTGAGACTACCTGGGAAACTTTGTGGGCAGAGGAGAAATGCTATCTGCAAGGGCTTTTGATGCAAAAACTTATCCAAACCAAGCACATGACTTGGGAATGTTATTACTATTAACAAATTGTTTGGTGTGAACTGTTTTTACTGAAGTCTAAAGAAAAATTAGGATATTAAGAACAGTTAAAGATTAGTGAGTGGTAGACTTAATTATACCAAGGAATTTATATTTCTTTAAATTTGCTTTAAATTTTCATTCCTAAATATGATTATTATATTAGTAGCTAATGTTATGCTTAGCTGTTTTAATAAGGCAATTTTTAAAATAGGGAAAGCATAATTGAGTGCAGAAGCATTCAAATCATTCTCCTTCAGTTAATTTCACCTGTGGGTGGCCAAGCTGGGAAGACCAAGTCTTAGCCAAGCCACCACTGGCCACCTAGTGACTGCTTACCTTAATTGTGGGCCAAACATTGAGGAAGAAACAAATACCTTCATGGATGCTAGCCTTGTTAAGTTACATCTCCCAAGTAACAACTCAAGTTACGACTTCAATCTATGATCCCACAATTTAATCATAATCTTTGTTTATCACAGCTAATAGTGACAGCTAATAGATAAAGGAAGCAGAATTAATTAATGTATTTGACCACATTTTTTCATTTTGGGGACAAATTTTCATTTAGGGACAATAATAATAATTCACCTTTTCAAAGATTTATATATATATATGTTTTGTACAATGAATGAGGCCCAGAATTATGTAGAAGGAGGTCAAATTAAGTCACATTTTAGAAATGGTGTGGCATGTTCAGTGATGTTTTACTGCTTGCTGTCATAGAAGTCCATTTTTTTAACAGAAATATTTGCCAAGAAATTTGATATGAATGTGAATCACGCAACATGACAATTCCAGAACAATGAAAATGGAAAGAATCCTAAAGAATAATGAAAAAGATTTTGGAGCTTGTTTGTGAGAATGACTTTCATGCAAGAAGGGTTCTAAAAGATACAATTAAAGACAAGTATCATCAGAACTAGTGGGACTGGTAAAACAAGCAAGATGAAATTACAGATGGTAAGCCCCAATATGGAATGAGCTATATCTGTGAGATGTTCAAAGAACCAGGTCACCTGAACGTTTTAGATTCTTTTTTGGAGGATTATTAGAAAGGCATAGCAAGACTTACCATGATAGAATAAAGGTAGTAATCTCACCAATCCGTCCAAAGAAATCATGATAATAATTTAAATATCACTTTAAGGTTTGTAAAGCACTCTTCTCATATTAAAGATAATGTAGCATAATCAATTATACCAGAAACATGTCAAGACTGAGAACCAACAAGGAACTCAGAAGCAAAAAAAAAAGTTATGATCTTTAAATACAAGTTTTCTACTCAGAGCTGTGATGAATACAGTCACAAATATTTATTAAATGTTTACCTCACATTAGATATTGGGCTAAGTAGTAGTGTTATGAGGACAAAAAATAGTTCTTGCCCCCAGGGTATGCTATAGTCTATTGAAAAATGTATAGACCAGAGAGTCTCATCTTCCTAAGCTAAACTGGCTCAGCAGTCATTACTTACCATTTTCTACATTTGCCAGTCGATGAAGAAGTGGTAACCAGACCAGACATTGAGGTGGGGGATCAGACATGAGTGTGTCCAAGAAAGCATTCAAAGTGACTTTTTTCTGTATCAGAAAGAAACAATAAATCAATTTTAAATTTATTTTATAAATAACATTGTTTTATGTATAATAAATACATAAAATTAAGAATGATTATTAGTTATTTTTCAGTCATGCCCAATACTAGCAATTTTCTTGTCAAAGATACTAGAATGCCTTGTCATTTCCTTTTCCAGTTCATTTTGAAGATGAGGAACTGAGGCAAATTGGGGAAAGTGACTTGCCCAGTTTAGCCACGGCTAATATGTATCTGAGATCAGATTTGAATTCTTGAAAAGAGTCTGATTCCAAGCCTAGTGCTCTATTATCCATTGCGCCACCTAGTTGCCACCCAAACACCTCTGCTTAATTCAACATTCCTGTCCTTTACCATCTTAGCCTTTTTCTGAAGAAAAATGTAAATGCAATGCTTTTAAAAGATGTCATTTTCTGGGGCTTCTGGATAGCTCAGTGGATTGAGAGCTAGCCCTAGAGACGGGAGGTCCTAGGTTCAAATCTGGCCTCAGACACTTCCCAGCTGTGTGACCCTGGGCAAGTCACTTGACCCCTATTGCCTAGCCCTTACCACTCTTCTGCCTTGGAGCCAATACACAGTATTGTTAAGGTAAAGGTTTATAAAAAAAAAGATGTCATTTTCTAGCATTCTCTGAAAATTTGATTTTCCTGTGATGTTTATGCAATAATCATGTTTTCTTCCAAATAACTATATCAAATACTTAATTGTCTAGAGTACTATGCTAGGGACTGTGATAGATACAAAATTTAGATCAGTTAAAGTCCCTGACCTCAAAGAGCTTAGATTAATGGGGCAGATGACACATACACAGAAAGCTGCAGTTAAAAAAAAAAACATAATAAGAACACGAGATTGGTGGAAAGGTCCTAGTAGATGCTAGATGGGGGTAGCAGTGGTGTAAAGGCAGGGGGCAAAGGTGACATTCTTTATTTTTGCTGTTATTGTTCAGTCATTTTCAAGCATGTCTGACTCTTCATGACCCCATTTGGGGTTTTCTTGGCAAAGACACCAGAGTGGTTTGCCAGTTCCTTCTCCAGCTCATTTTGCATATGAGGAAACCGAGGAAAACAGAGTTAAATGACTTGTGCGGGGACATATGGCTACTAAGTATCAGATTGTAACTTAGGTCTTCACGATTTCAGGCTCAGTACTCTATCCATTGTGTCATCTAGCTGTTGTTTTCCTTTTATAGTGTTTATTTTGATTATTGATTTTGACTTCTAGACAGTTCTAGGAAGTTATATTAATCCATGTTACTGAGATACTATGAATAACAGAAAATGTTAATTTGGTGTTCTTTTTGAAACCTGAATAATGATTTACGTTTAAGATCGTATATATCTATTTTCAAGATCCTCTCTCAAAGAAAGTTATCATACTGGGCTACATATTTACTCTAATGAGATTGTTGCCATCAGTTTTGGAACTCTGTGTTAGGGATTGTCTTCAGAGAGTTTATAAACTACACAAGAACATACATCTTGTTACCTTCTAATAATAGCTCATTCCAATGATATGAGTAAGCATTCATAAGCTTCTAAGTTAGCTAGTTGGTGCAGTGTATA
Organism: Monodelphis domestica; assembly: GCF_027887165.1. Classification (NCBI taxonomy): domain Eukaryota; kingdom Metazoa; phylum Chordata; class Mammalia; order Didelphimorphia; family Didelphidae; genus Monodelphis; species Monodelphis domestica. The sequence goes on along the minus strand of NC_077229.1, from coordinate 291,197,232 downwards.
AAATATTGGGCCTGGAGTCAGAAGACTCATATTTTTAAGTTCAAATCTGACCTCAGACAACTACTAGCTGTGTGATTCTGGGCAAGTTACTTAACCTTGTTCACCTCAGTTTCCTGATCTGTAAAATGAGCAGGGGCAGGAAATGGCAAATTTTTCACAAGAAAACCCCAAATAGGGTCATGAAAAGTTGGACATGGCTAGAACAGCTGAAAAACAGCAAGCTTCTACTATGGGTCAGATACTGTTCCAGGCATTGAAGATACAAATATAAAAGTCAGAATAAGTACATAGCTTCTTCAAGTAGGAATTGATTTGAATGAGCAACACTTAGACCTATCATATATCTATTGATCTATATTCTTTGAATTCATTTGACCTATCTATCTATTGGTCTATATTCTTTTTGAATTCATTCATTTGATCTATTTAAATATATGTAAATGTAAGAATAATTATTCTAAATTATTTGTATAACAAGATATTTCTTCAAAATTAATTTTGTTAGTTTTAACCCCATGAAGACCTTTTCTTACCCTTTTGTTAGTTTTAACGGCAAATGTGTAACATATATTTACATACACATGTTTACATATATTCCATTTTCTTCTCCCAAAGTATAATGTAAATATCTAAAGAAGAAAAGTTTATAAGTAGAAATGTTTTATCTTGTTAAGAATAAATATTTATAGTTATGCATTTCTATAATTAATAACCTGCCATAAAATATTTAGGAAATTCCTGTCACTGATGTGATCTTTTTTTAATTAAAATTTTTTTTCAATTACACATTTGTTGTTTTTGTCTCCCACATTCTCCCATCCCCATGTGATCTTAGTCAAGCTCTACCTTCCCATTCAATAGGATCAATGACCCATTCAATATATCATTAAGTATATATATATATATATATATATATATATATATATATATATATATATATATGCAAAAGGACACAGAATGAGGATGGGATAAGGACATTTTGAGGGTGTCAAACATCATGAAATCTGAACTACAGAAATCTAAAAAACCCTCTCTGGTAGACACAGAAATGAACTCAGGACTAGGTTAAATAGTCTCATTTCTCCTCTGAATCCTTCCCATGAACCTCTTCCTGTCCTCTTAAGAAGTTTTTTAATTGTAAGATTGCTTTTGGAGCAACACATTCAATATGGAAAATTCTCTTGGCTACTTGTACAATATTATTTCTAAAAGTCAACAGCGAGTAACTAGGTGGTTCAGTGGATTGAGAGCCAAATATATAGACAAGAAACCCTGGGTTAAAATCTGACCTTAGATGTTCTACCTGTGAGATTCTTGGCAAGTTATTTAAATCCCCATTGCCTAGCCTTACCACTTTTCTACCTTGGAACCAATACAGTATTGATTCTAATATGGAAGGGAAGTGTTTAAAAAAATGAAATTAAAGTGCTCAGTCTCAATTATAATAATAATAATTATTATAGAATCTAATAATCAATTAAAGACTAAATTCTGGTATCTAACAAATTAAAAAGGTACATTACTAAATTCAATGGATGGTTTAAAGTAATTAATATGATTTAGAATTTGAACATAAAATTACAATGAGAAATATCCCTTTTCATAAATGAAAAACTGGAAAATACTAAACCATGTTAAATCTGGAAACAGAACCTACTTTAGTTTCTGCATATCATTTATTTTTTACATTCATCAAATAAATGTGTCTTATCTTTCTTTTTCTGTATGTCTCTCTGGTATCTATCCACTTGTCACTAGTATACTTTAACATTGTGGTTGTAGGTGTACATACAAAGAAAAACTATCATTGATTTAAGACTTTATAGACAATAGCCCATTTAATACTCACAGTATCCCTGTGGATGGTAGTGGGGGATAAGTAGTGTAAAAACATTATTCCCTGTTTACAAATAATTCAGAGGAGGCTCTAAGAGGTTGGGACTTCTCAAGGATACATAAGGTGCCAGGACCGATCTTGACCCCAGGTCCTCTCATTACAGGACATTATACTCATGGGGTCAGAGAATCAAAAGAACAAATTTATGGATATGGAAAATTAAGGATGAGTGAGGTTATTTTCCCCATCTACAAAACTAGTAAATATTGGAAGTGGAATATGAATCCAGCATTAAGTCCCTTTGATGCTGTCAGGCATTCTTTCAACTGTACCCCACTACCCCCATCAAGAGGTCAGTAAGGAGATTAGAGTTATCTGCATTGCTTTTTATACCCAAGGAAACTGATTTTCATTGTTATTCTAGAGTCTGAGGAATACATCAGAAGCTGGTAGTAATACTATAGATTAATGACATGATGGAAAAATATGAGTCAGATTATATGTTTGGGGTTATATTTTAGGATACATCTCTCACCATATGACATGCACTTCCTTTAATCTCATTGTTCTTACCTGTTGGGAGAAACAGGATCGGGCAGACTGCTCTGTATAACCAAATGAGGGACCTTCAAATACAGCAGTAGGAAGTTTGAGGACTTCCCGTAGGAACAGGTCATATCGCCCATAAACCATTACTCCACTGGAGTCAGAAATCATCGAGAAAATATCTAATGGTAATAAGAGAAAAGGGATTTAATTTACATATGGAAAATCACTCTACTTAAGTCAATCACATCTGATTAAAATTATAAAAGATGTGACAAATAAAATATACTTTGGAAAAGTAAGGAAAATGGTCTGATTCTAATATTGAAATATTCTTCTTCTTGGAAACTTTTTCTTTTAAAAACTGGTAACTGAAATCTAACACAAAACAGGAGATGTATCAGATGAAATTAGGCTAATTTAATAAATAGCATATCACACCAACTTTTTATTGATATCAATATAAACATGGATAAATGATATTATTGATCTCATTTAGAATATTTTACTAGAGTTACTGCAAAATGTTCATAATTTTTTACTGCAAAAACTTTTTATTTAAGATATCTGGAAAAGCAAATAAGGATCAGAGATGAGAGGGAGTTAAAGCAAATGATTTAACAACTGATATAGGTGGCAAAAATTCTATGAATCTCTATGTTCCACATGTAAGATGTTTATTTGGGTGTCCCTGGGAAAGGGACACCTTTCTTTAGGTCTTTTTAATTAAGAGGAATGGTAGTATAGTAAAATTGGTCAATGAACTGGAATCGGGAGTTGTAGGTTTTACTCTTGACAATACCACTAATTTTTATTGTAACCAGAGGTAACTGATTTGACTTCTGTGCCTCAGCTTCTGCACCTGTGTACTTAATGAAGATTAATGAGATAATGTTGAAAAGTTCTGCTGAGTACAGTCAGTAAAATGTGTCTTGAAAACAAATGCCTTTTTTTCCTTCTATTTCATACATTATTACCATACTTGATAGAAGCTGAAGAGAAGATTGCTCTTGGGAGGGCATGACTATACCACCATCTTAGCACAATTACTTTACCTAAAAGTCTACTTAGTAGGCGTCACACATTCTTATAAAGTAGAGCCTTTTGATATCAGGCCATGGGACTAACACTCTTGTTATAGATTATCTTTTATTCTATAGATCTGTCATGGAGGAGAAACAGAATATTTGACCCAGATGGCACTCAACTCTTTATATAAAAGAGTTCTCAATTAGAAAAGATTTGGCTGTAGTTGCATATAGTTTCAAAAAATTTATTAGGTTAAAAAGTTTAAAAGTTATGTTTAATTTATAAAACTGACCTTTCTGCACTGATTTTTATCAATGATACTTCTTTTATTTATCCATCCTCATCTCCTACTGTTCCTGAGTTGCTTAAATGAATGTTAGTGGCAAATAGTGTATGCTCTAACAGATGCTCCTGAAATTCAACTGAAAAGGTTAGGTAATATCTATTAAATGTCTAAGTAGAGTCCCTAATTGCTTTAGCTTGTCCTAATTGCCTTTCTTTTCTGATTTCTTTTAGACTTTAGATATCTGACTTAGTGTTTAGTTTCAAAACACAGAGTTAGGTTTTTTGGGCACTCTTGATTAGACTAAATACAGAAAGGTATATCCCCTTTGAACAATGCAATAATCAACTATGATTTCAGAGCACTGAGGATAAAGCATGCTATCCATTTCCTGATAGAGAAGTAATGGACTCAATATGCAGAACGAAATGTTTATTTTTGGATATGATTAAGGTAGGAATTTGTTTTGTTCAAGTATGCATATTTGTCATAAGTTTGTTTTTCTTTTTAAATTAGGAAAGTAGGAAGGAAAACAAATGAATACTTATGAGCTAAAAATGAAATGAAAAATGAATTTAAAAACCTTGAAGTCATCTTAATCTAAATGATGTTAACATAAGCTATGAGGGTAAGTTCAATTAAGCAACAGCAAAACAAGACCTATAGAAAAAAAAGGATGTTGTTAATGGCTAGATGGTCTAGAATTCTCTTATCTAATTCAATTTAAGGATTATGTTGAAAAATGAGTAAAAATCTTTAAAAAGATTATCTGAACAATTACTATCCTCCCTACATTTTGATATTTGATCATATTCAGTTTGTTACTTTATAAATTTTCTCTTTCCCTGAAAGATTTTCTCATTCTTAAGGGAAAGAATCATATTATCAACTTTTGTATCTCCTCTAATAATTAAAACATTGGCTAAGTAGAAATGATTAATACTTAATAATTCATTTAGAATTGTACTGAATTGATAACTTTGGAAAATGAAGAGAGATGGGAAGGAAGAAATGGAATTCTCTTTTCTCGGACATTTGCCAAAGTCGAATTTTCTTTTTGAAACTTTTAAAAGAGAAGTGTTGCTGCTGATATATAGAATAATGTCTGAAATAAAAATAAACTAAGCAAAAGGGCTGAGAACATTAGTGTTGCTAGAGGAATGAAAGTAGGGGGAAGGAAGAAAAAGATAGCAACGAATGTGTGTACATTGATCCACCTCTTCAAATAATCTTACTAGAAATGAACAGATCCCCAAATATTAAAAAAAAATTCTGTTTTCAGATTTATGTTTACATTTTTTGTTTCTTCAGAGATGTTCTGAGGGTACCTTACATTGTGGGAAGCTGAAGCCTCTATATTTGGAGGAGGAGGATTGGGATGTGCTGCTTGTCACATTCTCAGATACCTCTATGGGATAAATAATTTGGTGCATAAGCTTCATCCATTCACTGATCTTGACATCAGGACAGTTACTCAGTTTGGTGACTAGATGGCACTCATGCCATTTACTTCATTCTCTCTGTCAAAGAACAGTAATTCTAATCGGTCACTTTCCTGATGTTTTCACTAAGCAGTTGCCTTTTTAAAGCAGGTGAGCGGCTATCTCTTGGACTTCTTTGGCAGGGACTGAAAGAGATGGTAATAGCTCTAGCCCTGCCTTCCTAATCAGATCAAATTCTGTTATTATTCAGATAGCAGCATGGAACAAGGAAAAGAGTCCTGGTTCTGGAGTCAAAGAGCATGGACTTGAACCCTGTTCTGCCACTTAATAGTTGTGTGACTTTTCACAAGTCACTTAATCTTCCCTGGGCCTCCGTTTCCTCATTTATAAAATGAAATGGATTCTTTGGCTTCTAAGGCCTATTATATCTCTAAATCAAGGGTCCTATGAACCCTATTTCATAACAAACCAAGACAAACACTGACATCAATATTGTCATTATTCAATTATTTCAGTCATTACTGACTCTTTGTGAGTCCATTTGGAGATTGGCAAAGATATTGAAATACCTTGTAATTTCCTTTTCCAGCTCATTTTACAGAAGAGGAAACTGAGTCAAACAAGGTTAAGTAACTTTATACGTCTCAAAAGTGTTTAAGGCTGGATCTGAACTCAGGTCTTCCTAACTCCAAGCCCAGAACATTCTATCCACTGTGCCATCCAGCTGCCCTTAACTAAAATATTTTCTAGATTTTCTCTAAGATGTTGGATGTATACATAGGATAAATAACTACTTATAATATATAAAGTATCAGTTTAGGGGAGAAGTCTTATACTTAACAGTTTCCTATTCTGACTATTCTTAAAACAGTTAAAAGTTATTTTGCCAAGCCTTGACCTGAAGGAAATTCTTCTAGATTCATAGTAAGCCCTTTCCTTGAATAATTAGCTTCCACAGCTGTAATTGGCCATTTTCATGCCCTTGGGAAACAGCACTAAAAGGAACCAGGGTCAAGTGACAACATATTTATCCTCAAATGATGAAAGATGGGTTGATTCCTATGAGGCAGAGATATTATGAGGTCATTCTTGGAAAAAGATCAGAAAGGCAATGTTAGGAAGAAATTCAGCTAGGACGTAATTGCTAGGGGAGAAGCGTCTGATGTCATTTGATAGTTTCCCATCTTAATGAACTATCCTTAGTATATGCTAAATTGAGTTGTTTTAATGCTATTGAAGGATTGGCAACTACTGTCAATGCTCTCTAAATTTCAACACCTTGAACCAAAGGTCTAGTTGCCCCATATCTGTTATAACTTTGGTAGCAGCTATAATTCCTAATGCTTACATCTAACTTATTTAGGTATTTTTATAGAGTACTTTTCTCAGTTTTTCTACTTTAATCTTAAAATCAAAAGTGAAGAATTTATATGTGCTCCTAAACAGGAAAAAAAATGAGCCACCCTGGATGTACAGGATGATTTTGGTTTTGACTTTAACCTCATTGCTCTTCTTTTCAATTGTCTTTGCTGGATCATTGAGAAAGTTGTGAGTAGATAGATTTTGGTTATTCTCCACTTGGACTAATTCTGGACTAATTTAAAGTTCCTTTCTTCTGTTCTATGTCCCTTTCCCTTTATTTGCTGGCTTATCTCCCATAATAGCCTATTCTATGACACTGATGAGCAAGAAACTGAGATTGAAATATAGAGGTATCTTTCTTTTTTTCATGCAAAACATATTTCAATATTAGTCACATTGCAAAAAGAAAAGGATGAAAAATAAAGAGAAAAATAGATGCTTCAATTTGCACTCAAGCTTCATCAATTCTCTCTTTGGTGGCAGATAGCTGTTTGAATCATGTATCTTTTAGAATTGTTTTGGATCATTGCTTTGATCAGAGTAGCTAAGTCATTCAAAGGTAATCATCATTGTAATTATACTTTTACTGTCTGATGTTCTCCTGGTTCTGCTTATTTCTCATCAGTTTGAGTCTTTCAAGGTTTATCCAAAACCACCTCCCTTATGATTTCTAATAACATGATAGTATTCCTTCACAATCATGTACCACAATTTGAAGAATGAAACCTCTGAGTATGGATGTTATTCCCTTGTTAAGTCAATGGCAATGAGAATAATGTTCACATGCTGCCCATCACTCCTTCCCCATCTTCCATTTCATTGTAATAGCTCTTTGTACCTTTTCCATGTGAGATTCTGTCTTTCGCTTCCCTCTTCTCTAAGTGCAATCCTCTTTTTTATGCTTTAATTTTTTTTTATATAATCACATCATAGTCAACTTACTCCCATGCCCTACATTTATGTGTATTTTTTCTAACTATTCTAATAATGATAAAGTTCTTAATAGTTACAAGTATCATTTTTTCATGTAGGATTGTAAACAGTTTATCCTTATTGAATCCCTTTTGTTTTCTCTTTACTATTTACCTTTTTATGCTTCTTTTGAGCTTTGTATTTGAGAATCAGATTTTCTGCTCAGCTCTGATCTTTTCATCAAGAATTCTTGAAAATTCTTTATTATTTCATTAAATAAATATCACACTGCCCTCCAAGAGATTATACTCAGCTTTTCTGGGTAGATGCTTATTGGTATGTGTGTATACATGTATCTCTATCTATCTATCTATCTATCTATCTATCTAATTATCACTCCTTTGCTATCTGTATTATCATATTCCAAGTCCTCTGATCCTTTAATTTAGAAATTTCCAAGTCCTACATAATCCTCATTGTGATGCCATGATATTTGAATTGTTTCTTTCAGGCTGTCTGCAATATTTTCTCCTTGACCTGGGAGTTCTGAAATTTGGTTATAATATTTCTGGGAGTTTTCACTTTGGGATCTTTTTCAGGAGATGACCAGTAGACTCTTTCAATTTCTTTTTTACTGTCTAGTTAAAAAATACCAGGGGAGCTTTCCTTGATAATTTCTTGCAATATTATTTCCAGACTCTTTTTTTTCTTAAGTTATGGCTCTCATGTATTACAGTAATTCTTTTTTTTTAAATTAAAACCCTAATCTTCCATCTTGGAGTCACTACTGTGTATTGGCTCCAAGGCAGAAGAGTGGTAAGGGCTAGACAATGGATGTCAAGTGACTTGCCCAGGGTCACACAGCTGGGAAGTGACTGAGGCCAGATTTGAACCTAGGACCTCCCATCTCTAGACCTGGCTTTCAATCCACTGGGCTACCCAGCTGCCCCCTATAGTAATTCTTAAATTATCTTTTCTGGATCTGTTTTTCAGATTGGTTGTTTTTTTATGAGATATTTCACATTTTCTTCTACATTTTTTATTCTTTTGATTTTGTTTTATTGTTGTCTAACAGAATCATTAGCTTCCATTTTCCCAATTCTAATTTTTAAGGAATTATTTTCTTCAGTGAACTTTTGTAGCCTGCTTTCCATTTAGCCAATTCTACTTTTTAAGAAGCTCTTCTAATTAGTTACTTTTTGCACTTCCTTCTTCTTCCATTTGGTCAATTCTTTAGAGGACTTTAAGATGCTATTTTCTTCAATTTTTTTTCTGCCTCATTTATCAAACTATTGATTCTTTCTTGTATCACTTTCATCCCTCATCTTCTCCCCACATTGTACCTTTGCCTCATTTATTTGATTTTTAAAACTATTTTTGCCCTCTTCCAGGGCCCAAGACTAACTCTTATTTTTCTTCGAGGCTTTGTATGCACCTGCTTTGATCTTATGAATTTGTGCCTTGATTTTTTCCCATTCATCATAGTAACTTTCTTTGTGTAGGTTCTTGTTTTGATCATTTTTTCAGTCTTTTCCTTGACTTCTAAATTTTTATTAAAGTTTAGCTCTATTCCTAGAGAGGAGGGGGCACTCTCCTAAACTTCAAGTTTTTCAGACCTATTTCTGGGAAAGTGCAAGTTTCAGTTCCCTCATGCTGGTATGATTTAAGAAGATATGTGCTCAGTCATCTGGCCTATGTTCTGGTCTCTCAGTGGCCACAAGCAGTTCTTTATGCTCTGGGACTGTGACCCAGGTCTTGTTCTTGCTAATCCTATCTCTTGGCCTGGGACTGTGACTTAGAATTATATATAGGCAATACAACATTGTTCTGTACCTAGTGCCAATAAATTTGTAAAAATAAAAAAGTAAAAAAAAAGTTTTCTGTAATATCCTTCTGATCAGTTTTCCAACTCCCTTTCTGTCTGTGTTCTGAGAGCTCTAGAAGCCACGTCCCACCAATGATTTATTCACCTTCTGAAGTTTGCTGTTGGCTTGCAGAAGGTATGGCCTAATTCTGACTGCCTGGTGATGGGTCTGGGACATCACTGCTGGCTAATCCAAGGCTCAAGCCTTCCTGCTGGCTTGTTGCACATTCCCCTTTCACTCAAATGAGACATTTTTCCTGTTGGCCTTCTAAGATGTCATCAGCAGAAAAACTGCAGTTCCCCTTGATTGGTTCTATCACTCTAGAATTCATTTTAAGGTGTTATTTTTAAAAATTTTGAAGGGGAATTTGGGAGAACTTAGGTATTTCCTGCCTCTACTTTGCCATCTTATCTTGTGTGTTTCAAATACATACATATCTATCTATCTATGTGTGTGTGTGTATATACATATATGTGTGTGTGTCCATTACACAAAATATATACACAGAGAAGATATTAATTGTTATTAATATAACTTTCCCCTCATGGAAACCAAGAGAAGATAGTGACAAAAACATGACATTTGGAGACAAGAGGAGGTTTCAATGGTCATTTTTTCTTTTATATCTTTTGTCTATTTAATTTTCTTTCCCACCTTGCTTAGGACAGCAGTATAGACTAGTGGCTCCAAAAATGCAAGTTTCAGATTCCCAGGGATTAGGAAATTATTATAAAAGTCTGTGAATCTGGATCGATACTACATACCATCTTTGTATTTTGTTTAGCTTCACCAAAATATTCAGTGCAATTAGCATTATAAATAAATAAATAAATAAAAATTTCTGCCAACTGAATAAATATGTCTGGCACATATATATGTAACTTGTCTTTGAGATATTAGATATGTAATGCTTTTTAAAATATTTTTGTAAATGTTATGATTAATAAAATACAAATTTATTTAGAAGTATTATTGAATTTGTATCTCCTTTTTATCATCATGTATTTTTATTATCAATAAGTACTAATAATACAACTACCATCTTTTTATGTTAAAAAAAAGGTTTCATACTAATATCCCAGAGGTGGAGAATCAATGGTCTAAATAATTTTTTTGCCCCCCTGGAAAAGTCTGCTTTAGAACCTATATCTCAAAACTCTACCTATTTAGTTTCTACTAAATATAGGGTAAGGAAACTGAGCAATAACGCTGAGTATTTATGTTATTATTTTCTGATCCAAACAGTAAGGAGGTAGCTATCATATCACCATAGTATATTACAGCTTGGTCTTCAAGAACTTATCATTGTAAGCATAAGGCTATATGATATCAGATAATCTCAAATAAATCAGATTTGAAGAAATTAATAGTTAATATTAAAATTACAATCTATGATTTGTGTTTAACCAATGTAGGCAATAATAACAATGCCAATGTAGAAGTAAAGCATTTATGTTTATATTTAATTATGTAATATAGACAATTTCATAGAATGGAATCTAAAGCCATGGGAATGTTGAACTTTGGACAACTTTAATTTTTAAAACAGCTTTTAAGAAAATGTAAAGTACAAATTCTTAAAACAACAACTATGACAGGTATTGGAAAGCATAAAGAAAGGCAATAACTGTTGAGGATAAAGTTAGGATATCATAGGGGATAGGAAAAGGAAAGTTTTATTGAGAGATAAATAGGAAGTTGGATAGGAAAAGAGACATACAAGAAACAACTTACATCTTAACTTGTCCATGATCTTTCCTCCACATAGGGTAGCTAATGCCATTTTGACAGCAAATACTGAAATTTTACCATGGCCTTCCCTATTAAACAATAAAAAAGTGATGTTATTTGAAGCAAACTCAAAAGATTTCATTCCATAGAATTCAAAAAACATGTTCTCTGCAAGCACAATGAAAACACTCATCAAGCATTCTGAGAGGAAACATTTTTGTGAAAGTTTTACATAGAGGGGGCAGCTGGGTGATTCAGTGAATTGAGAGCCAGGTCCATAGATGGGGTCCTGGGTCCAAATCTGGCCTCAGACACTTTCTAGCTGTGTGACCCTGGGCAAGTCACTTAACTCCCATGGCCTTGCCCTTACTACTCTTCTGCCTTAGAACCAATGCACATTATTGATTCTAAGACAGAACATAAAGGTTAAAAAAAAAGTTGTATATACAATTTAATACATGTTTCCATGAGCTGATTTATTGTTTCTTTTGTGAAGAAAGTGAAAGGTCTTCTGCAGATTCTGTTAGCACTTGCTTCCTTAGAACATTAGACCAGCAGGGTACACACACAGAATAGACTGAACTCATAAAACAAAGATTTAAACTGTTATGTATCCCAATAGCACATTGTTGCTATTATTTTTATTTAGAAGGCTTTGGACACCGTCCTTAACAATGTCCCACTTTTGAAAATGGAAAGATTCTGGAATTTGTCTCTTCCTCTTCAAATATTCTTTTTTCCAACTATTTTTTCTATTCACAAAGAGACCATTGTTATATGAAATAGCTATCTGTCAGAATGAGTTCATTTTCTAAAGAGGAAACAATGAGTGCTATATTTGATCTTTTACCCTTGTACCCAAATAAACACATACACACAGAGACAGACACACAGACAAGTGCCAGTCTTCAAGAATTCAGGAAGTTAGTCTATTTCATCCTTCCCCAAACCTGATATCAGGGACAGCATGTAGAGAGCCAGGCCTGGAGATGGGAGGTCCTGGGTTCAAATTTGGTCTATGTGAGCCTGGTCAAATAATTTAACCTCAGGTGCCTAGTCCTTACTGCTCTTCTATCTTAGAACTCATACTCAGTATCAATTCTAAGACAGAAGGCTAGAAGAAAAAAAACTTTTTTTAAATGCTTGATAGGACAAATCTCTTACAAACTAAAAAGTCTCATATCCGATCCTAAGGATTCTCAGAATGCCTGGAACAAGTCTCTTATTCTCATATTCCAGGCACCAAAAAACCCTTTGCATGAAGGGATTCACTTTTTTTCCAGTGGCCACGATTAAGGACTGATGCAAAGAATTACTTAAAGGAGTAAATTGTTGAAATGCTTGCTTTGCTCATTAATTTATTTGTACATTATAGTATTTTTATGACAGTTTGGTATGCTGGATAGAGAGCTGGCTTCAGAGTAAAGATAGCCTGGGGACAAAGTTCATTTTTTATTTTTACTGGTTATGTGATCCTGAGTGAGTTAATTAACCTCTTGGTGCCCCAAGGAAATCTATAAATTGTAGAACAGGTGCTGATCTGCATTGGTTGAGGGACTTTCTTGTTTGGGGGCTCCAGTTAATCAGTTTCATCTCATTTATCATTTTTATGAACGAAGATGTTCAAAACAGTACCCTTCAGCCTTTGTTTTCTTACTTGCAAAATGTGGTTACTGTTCAATACTTTTATTTGTGTCTTAATTTTTGTGACCCTATTTTAGGGTTATATTGGCAAAAATTCGGAATCGGTTTGCCATTTTCTTCTGTAGCTTACTGTACAGATGAGGAAACCGAGACAAAAAGAGGGTTACATGACTTGTCCAAGGGCATGTAGCTAGTATCTGAGGCTATATTTGAACCCAGGTCTTCCTGATTCTACTTCCAGCACTATCCACTTAACCACTTAGCTGAAAAAATGAGATTAAACTAAATGATCTTTAGATTACTTCCAGCTCAGAAAACTTACAATTCACATTTATCAGTTAATAAGTCAACACGTATTTTTTTAAGTATTGTGCATCTGGCACTGAGCTAAGCATTGGGAATATAAAAATCGTTCATTTTCAGTTGTGTCTGACTCTCCATGACCTCATTTGGAGTTTCAAACAAGCTCCTGAGAACGGATTGTCAAATTTTTAGTGTGAAAATTTACACCCTGGAAACTGGCAACACACAAACCAGGGATTAATTTATTGTTTTTTTTTTTTTTGGCTTGTTTAGGACTTCTCAAAATGATGGAAAAAATGTTAAGAATGCAGATTAAAGTTAAAAATGAGTTGTAGGTATATGTTTTTCAAAAGCTGGTTGTTAAACTTTTACCAGCAAATTCCTAGGCAGACTAAGTCAGTTTGGAAAAATGTAAAGGAAAAAAGCATCCATAGAGATCAGCACTGAGATAATATCCTTTGCACGTTCAACATAGGAGAGGCAGAGACTCAGTCTCCTTAACAACCTGGCCTCATCCTACCTTTCTAGAGTGATTGCAAATTACTCCTCTTCTCATATGTGATGCTCCAGTCAAACTGTCCCTATAGTTCCTCATAACAATGCATCATTTCCTGTCTCTGAAACTTTGCACTAACTGCCCCCATGTCTGGAAAACAATATTTCTTCATCTTCTCTTATAATCCTTATTATTCTCCAGGCTCAGTCTCCCAACCTTTGTATTCCTGTACTATGTCCATTTAGGTTTAGTTCTGGAACTCTATTATGACAGTCTGTGATAATATTAGGCTATAACAGACAAAGATTTGCTATTTCTTTGTCTCTGTTATACCATAAAGACAGGAAAGTAAAGAAACAAAAAAAGGCTGAGTAATCACAAAGTTTCTAGATTCAGAAAGTCTTATACAAGTAGGTGATTTTATATTTAATTAAGAAGTCATTAAGTAGCCATTGATTGATTAGTATTTCTAAGGCAGTAGACGATGACTAATACTTTTTGGTTCAGGTTGTGAGAAAGGCTGATCATGTTCCTTCTATTTCTAAACTCAAACACATTTCACTTATAATATATTGAGAATAGCATCTGGATATTCTTTTATTCCCTTTCCTCCTCCTCCTTCATCATCATTAGCACCAGCAGCAGCTTAGAGCTATGAAAGACTAAGAGATCACCTATCCCAACTGCTACAAGAATAAAAGGATATCCTCTTCAGTAAAACCACTAATAAAGATGTTATGTCCTGCTTGAAGATTTCCAGTGACAGAAAATACACTTTTAAAAAAATTTTATAATATTTTATTTGATCATTTCCAAGCATTATTCATTAAAGACAAAGATCATTTTCTTTTCCTCCCCCCACCCCCCAGACGATGCATGATTCCACTGGGTATCACATGTGTTCTTGATTCGAACCCATTGCCATGTTGTTAACATTTGCATTAGAGTGTTCGTTTAGTCTCTCCTCTGTCATGTCGCCTCAACCGCTGTAGTCAGGCAGTTGCTTTTCCTCGGTGCTTCTACTCCCACAGTTTGTCCTCTGCTTATGGATGGTGTTTTTTCTCCTACATCCCTGCAGATTGTTCAGGGACATTACACCGCCATGAATGGAGAAGTCCATTACGTTCGATTATACCACAGTGTATTAGTCTCTGTGTACAATGTTCTCTTGGTTCTGCTCCTTTCGCTCTGCAACACTTCCTGGAGGTTGTTCCAGTCTCCATGGAATTCCTCCACTTTATTATTCCTTTTAGCACAATAGTATTCCATCACCAACATATACCACAATTTGTTCAGACATTCCCCAATTGATGGGCATACCCTCGTTTTCCAATTTTTGGCCACCACAAAGAGCACAACTATGAATATTCTTGTACAAGTCTTTTTGTAAATTATCTCTTTGGGGTACAGACCCAGCAGTGCTATGGCTGGATCAAAGGGTAGACATTCTTTTGCCTCCCTTTGGGCATAGTTCCAAATTGCCCTCCAGAATGGTTGGATCAGTTCACAACTCCACCAGCAATGAATTAATGTCCCTACTTTGCCACATCCCCTCCAGCATTCATTACTTTCCTTTGCTGTTATGTTAGCCAATCTGATAGGTGTGAGGTGATACCTCAGAGTTGTTTTTATTTGCATCTCTCTGATTATAAGAGATTTAGAACACTTCTTCATGTGCTTATTAATAGTTTTGATTTCTTTATCTGATAACTGCCTATCCATGTCCCTTGCCCATTTACCTATTGGAGAATGGCTGGGTTTTTTGTACAATTGATTTAGCTCTTTATAAATTTGAGTAATTAAACCTTTGTCAGAGGTTTCTATGAAGATTTTTTCCCAATTTGTTGTTTCCCTTCTGATTTTAGTAACATTGGTTTTGTTCGTACTAAAGCTTTTTAATTTGATGTAGTCAAAATTATTTATTTTACATTTTGTGATTCTTTCTATGTCTTGCTTGGTTTTAAAGTCTTTCCCCTCCCAAAGGAATAACATGTATACTATTCGGTGTTTACCCAATTTACTTATGGTTTCCTTCTTTATGTTTAAGTCATTCACCCATTTTGAATTTGGTGTAGGGTGTGAGGTGTTGATCAATTCCTAATCTCTCCCACACTGTCTTCCAATTTTCCCAGCAGTTTTTATCGAATAGTGGATTTTTGTCCCAAAAGCTGGGATCTTTGGGTTTATCGTATACTGTCTTGCTGAGGTCACTTGCCCCCAGGCTATTCCACTGATCCTTCTTTCTGTCTCTTAGCCAGCACCAAATTGTTTTGATGACTGCTGCTTTTTAATATAGTTTAAAGTCTGGGACTGCAAGGCCCCCATCATTTGTGTTTTTTTTTTCATTATTTCCCTGGATAGTCTTGATCTTTTGTTACTCCAAATGAACTTTGTTATGGTTTTTTCTAAATCAGTAAAGAAATTTTTTGGGAGTTCAATGGGTATGGCACTAAATAGATAAATAAGTTTGGGTAGGATGGTCATTTTTATTATATTGGCTCGTCCTATCCATGAGCAGTTAATGTTTTTCCAATTGCTCAAGTCTAGTTTTAGTTGTGTGGAGTGTTTTGTAGTTGTGTTCATATAGTTCCTGTGTTTGTCTCAGGAGATAGATTCCTAGGTATTTTATTTTGTCTAAGGTGATTCTGAATGGGATTTCCCTTTCTTGTTTTTTGCTGCTGAGCTGTGATGGAGATATATAGAAATGCTGATGACTTATGTGGGTTTATTTTGTATCCTGCAACTTTGCTAAAGTTGATTATTTCAATTAGCTTTTTGGTTGAATCGCTAGGATTCTTTAAGTAGATCATCATGTCATCTGCAAAGAGTGATAACTTGGTCTCCTCCTTGCCTATTTTGATGCCTTCAATTTCTTTTTCTTCTCTAATTGCTACTGCTAGTGTTTCTAGTACAATGTCAAATAGTAGAGGTGATAATGGGCATCCTTGTTTCACTCCTGATCTTATTGGGAATGCATCTAGTTTATCCCCATTGCAGATTATATTAGCTGATGGTTTTAGATATATACTGTTTATTATTTTTAGGAATGACCCTTCTATTCCTATGCTTTCTAGTGTTTTTAATAGGAATGGGCATTGTATTTTATCAAAGGCTTTTTCTGCATCTATTGAGATAATCATGTGGTTCTTGTTGGTTTGCTTGTTGATGTGGTCAATTATGTGGATGGTTTTCCTAATGTTGAACCAGCCCTGTATCCCTGGTATAAATCCTACTTGATCATGGTGGATGACCCTTCTGATCACTTGCTGGAGTCTTTTTGCTAGTATCCTATTTAAGATTTTTGCATCTATATTCATTAGGGAGATTGGTCTATAGTTTTCTTTCTCTGTTTTTAACCTGCCTGGTTTTGGAATCAGTACCATGTTTGTGTCATAAAAGGAGTTTGGTAGAACTCCCTTTTTGCTTATTATGTCAAATAGTTTGTATAGTATTGGGATTAACTGTTCTCTGAATGTTTGATAGAATTCACTGGTGAATCCATCAGGCCCTGGGGATTTTTTCTTAGGAAGTTCTTTGATGGCTTGTTGGATTTCATTTTCTGATATGGGATTATTTAAAAATTCTATTTCCTCTTCTGTTAGTCTAGGCAGTTTGTATTTTTGTATATATTCATCCATTTTTCCTAAGTTGGTGTATTTATTGCCATATAATTGGGCAAAGTAATTTTTAATGATTGCCTTAATTTCTTCTTCATCAGAGGTTCTATCCTCCTTTTCATCTTTGATGCTGTTAATTTGCTTTTCTTCCTTCCTTTTTAAAATTAGATTGACCAGTACTTTGTCTATTTTGTTTGTTTTTTCAAAGTACCAGCTTCTTGTCTTATTTATTAAATCAATAGTTCTATCACTTTCAATTTTATTAATTTCTCCCTTAATTTTTAGGATTTCTACATTGGTTTTCTGCTGGGGGTTTTTAATTTGATTGTTTTTGAGATTTTTTATTTGCATTTCCAATTGATTGATCCCTGCTCTCCCTAGTTTGTTAATATATGCACTCAGGGATATGAATTTACCTCTGATTACCACTTTGGCTGCATCCCAAAAGGTTTGAAAAGATGTCTCGCCATTGTCATTTTCCTCGATGAAATTATTGTTTCTATGATTTCTTTTCTAACTAAAAGATTTTGGAGTATCATGTTGTTTAATTTCCAATTAGTTTTCGATTTGGTTTTCCATGTACCATTACTGATCATTATTTTTATTGCCTTGTGATCTGAAAAGGCTGCATTTATTATTTCTGCTTTTCTGCATTTGTGTGCCATGTTTCTGTGACCTAATGTATGGTCAATCTTTGTGAATGTGCCATGTGGTGCTGAGAAGAAGGTGTATTCCTTTTTATCCGTATTTATTTTTCTCCATATGTCTATTAATTCTAATTTTTCTAAGATTTTATTCACTTCTTTTACCTCTTTCTTATTTATTTTTTGATTTGATTTATCTAAATTTGATAATGGTTGGTTTAAGTCTCCCACTAATATGATTTTACTGTCTATTTCTTCCTTCAATTCTCCTAGTTTCTCCATTAGAAATTTGGGTGCTATATTATTTGGTGCATACATGTTGATTAGTGATATTTCCTCGTTATCTAAAGTCTCTTTTAACAAAATATAATTACCTTCCCTATCCCTTTTGATCAGGTCTATTTTTGCTTTGGCTTTATCAGATATCATGATTGCTACTCCTGCCTTCTTTCTGTCAGTTGAGGCCCAGAAGGTCTTACTCCACCCTTTAATTCTGACCTTGTGGGTGTCAACCCACCTCATGTGTGTTTCTTGAAGACAACATATGGTAGGGTTTTGGATTCTAATCCATTCTGCTATTCGTCTATGTTTTATGGGTGAGTTCATTCCATTCACGTTCAAAGTTATGACTGTCACTGGTGGACTCCCTGGCATTTTGATATCCTTCCCTAATTCTATCCTTTCTTCTTCAGGTCTAACTTTTAGTCCAGTGATTTACTTTAAATCAGTCCCCATTGTCCCCTCCCTTCATATGTTTCCCTTTCTAGTCCCTCCCCATTTGTTCCCTCCTCACCCCCCTCTTCTTCCCTCCCTTTTTTGTGTTCCCTCCCCCCTATCCCCCTTGGTTTTCCCTTCTCCCTTCCCTTGTTGGGTAAGATAGAATTCAAGATCCCAATGGATCTGGATATTCTTCTCTCTCAGAGTTGATTTCCCTGAGAGTAAGGTTTATGTAAAAAATCTCTTCCCCTCCTTCTTATAGGAGTTTTCTTCCCCTCCCCTTCCCGTGTGAATCTTTGTGTGAGAAAGATTATTCTATTTGGTCTTTCTTTTCCCCCTATTTACACATTACATTTTCCCCACATGTTAGTATACATAGAAGAGAGTTTGAGTAAAAGAAAAAGATAACATTTTTCTCCTTTTCCGTTTCCTTCATATTTATCTTTTCAGGTATTCCATGCTCTTTGTTTTTCAATATCGAACTTTCCACAGAGCTCTGGTCTTTTCTTCACAAAAACTTGGAAATCTTCTATTTTGTTGAATGCCCATACTTTCTCTTGGAAGTATATAGTCAGTTTTGCTGGATAGCTGATTCTTGGTTGAAGACCCAGCTCTCTTGCCTTTCTGAAAATCATGTTCCATGCCTTATGGTCATTCAGAGTGGAACTTGCAAGGTCTTGTGTGACCCTGATTGGCATTCCTTTATATCTAAATTGTCTTTTTCTGGCTTCTTGTAGGATTTTTTCTTTTGTTTGAAAGCTTTGGAATTTGGCAATTACATTCCTGGGAGTTGTCTTTTGGGGATTTAGTGTAGAGGGTGTTCTGTGAGCTCTTTCAGTGGCTGTATTGCCCCCTTGTTCTAGAATCTCTGGGCAATTTTCTTTGATTATATCTTGTATTATGATGTCGAGTTTGCTGTTTATTTCTGGCTTTTCTGGAAGTCTGATTATTCTTAAATTATTTCTTCTTCCTCTATTTTCCAAGTCTGTCACCTTGTCAGTGAGATATTTTACGTTCTCTTCTAATTTCTTGGTCTTTTGGCTTTGCTTTCTTAATTCTTGCTCATTGTCTTCGAGTTGCTTGATCCTGACTTTTAAAGCCTGGTTTTCCTTTTTAACTTTGGTCAAACTGGTTTTTTAGAAGCGTGAATTTCTTTTGCATTATTTCCCACTTTTCCTCCCAGAGGGCTTCCATCTTTTTGATCCTTTCCGATTCAAATTCTTCATGGGTTTGTGGAGAGTTTCCATTTCCTTTGGAAGGTTTCGGAGCATTTGCTTGTGTTTCCTCTTCTATCTCGTCTGTATTTTGTATTTTTGCTCTATAAAATGTGTCCGAAGTCACCCCCTTCTTCTTGTTTTTCTTGGAATTTGGGGGCTTTTGTGCTTCTGTGGAGTTTGCCATCTCTATCTGAGTGGGGAGGACTAGCTTTTCTTATCTCTGTCTGGTGTTCAGAGGCTTTAGCCCTAGGCAGATTGTCCGTTCTATGCAGTTTTTATTCTGTCTTCCCGGGGAAGCCAGGAATTGCTGGTGTTTAGGTGTTACTGCCCTCCTCAGTTCCCTCCTGATGCTTCTCCGTTGCCTTACTTCCACGCTCTGAGCCTGGCTTGGCCCTTTCCGCAGGGTGTTTGTTTCTGTGCCTTAGCAGGCCAGGAGAGCCAGCACTCTGAGGGGGAAGGGGCCTTGGTTTCCTGGAGCTTCGAGGGATCCTGATAGGATTAACTTTCCCTGGGTTAAACTGGGCAGGGACCTTCCATGATACTCGATCAAAGGATCCAGCCAGGGGATTACAAGCTCCCCTGCTCTTTCTGTTTCCCTGCTGTCTGTGTTGGGTGCCCCCTCGTCTGAATCAGGTTGTTTTCAGGAAGAGACCTTCAGAATAGCTGGTCCTGAGGCTCTGAGGTTCCCTCTGCTGCCTTGGACTCGGCGCTCTGGGTTGGGGGGATGGGTCCTGGGACCTTCCTTCTGCCTACCCCTTAGGTCCGAGTGTTCTTGGGTTGTGGCTTTTGGGGGGGGGGCGTTACCTTTTGATCCAGGTCCAGGAGGAAGATTCCCGGGGTCTATGCTGTTGTTCGTTTTGAATTTCGGTGCCCTAGGAGCATATAGTTTGAGTTTGGTAGGGAAAGGTTTCCGGAGATCTGAACTTTAGCTTTCTCTAAGCCGCCATCTTGACCGGAAGTCCCTACACTTTCTTTTAAGGTAACCCATTCCCATTTAATTCTTAGTCGGTTTTCACCTAGATTATGTTCCCCTGTAGCTGCTGTCCATTGGTCTTAGCTCTTTGACTGGGGTGAAAATAGCAAAGATAATCCTTTTTATTTGTTAATACTTCAGGTATTTGAATACAACTCTTATGTATGTGCTAAGTATTTTTTCATCAAGGCTAAATAAATATCTCTAGGACCTTCAAATAATCAATCAATCCATCAATAAGCATTACACTGTTATAGGTAGTTGGCACTGTGGATAGAGTGTGGGGTCTGGAGTTGGGAAGACTCATCTTCCTGAGTTCAAATATGGCCTCAGACTGTCACTATCTGTATGACCCTCAGCAAGTCCTTTAATTCTGCCTCAGCTTCCTCATCTGTAAAATAAGCTGGAGAAGGAAATCACAAAGCCCTCCCAGTATCTTTGCCAAGAAAACCCCAAATGGGATCATGAAAAGTCAGACACAACTGAAAATAAATGAACAACAAAATTACTAAGCAAAGTGTCCTAGAACATGCTGGCTAATGATGGAGAGATTTTAGATTATTCCAGATCCTGTTTTTGGCCCTCTATATTCAATCTTCATCTTGCTGGTTTAGTTTATGAAATAAAAAAGAAAAACTAAATTATTAAAGCTGTCTCTTTTATGAGAATCATCTGGCTTCAAGTATTTATGAGTACTAGACTATTACAAGAAAACATTCAAAACAGCCAAAATGTGCAAATTCTCTTGAAAGGAAAGTTTCTTGAAGTGTTTTATATAATTTTTATACTTGATTTGCTTATTCTGGAAATTTTCCAATATGGTTATTTTAAAAGCCATTCATACTTTTGCTTGAGATCTGCTGAATTATTCTATGTATCCTTTGAAGCATTCATTTAATGAACACTTATTAAATTAACATCTCTATGAAGATGATAGTTTAGTATCTGACATTAACATCTTTCCTGACCTTCAGTATCACATCACCAATTATCCATTGGACATTTCAGACTATAGTCAACTTAAACATGAGATGTTCAAACCAGAACTCATTATCTTGCCCCTAAAACCTATCTTCTGTTGAAATTTGCTATAATTTTGGAAGACACCACCATATTCTCAATCCAGGTTCAAAACCTGGTATTATCCTTCATATATCCATTGGATATGAACTCATTGCCTATGTCTAATCTCTCCTGTGTGTCCTCTTCTTACCATTACTTTGAATAGCTTCTATTCTGGTGCAAGCTCTTACTTTATTGCAACAGCCCATTGAGTGTTTTCCCAATCTCAAATCCCTTCCCTACATCCAGTCTATCCTTCACTCAGCTAACAAGGTCATCATTCTTAAGCATACCTTCCTCATTAAGCTCCACTGGATTTCTATGTACCATGAGAATCAACTACAAAATCTTGTTTGGATTTTAAAGCTTTTCAATCCCTTCCTATTTTTCTAGTTTTTCTCCTCCTTAAAAAAATACCGTATCTTCCTCCATGTATCTAGGACAACGTGGGTGGCACAGTAGATAAAGTGCTGAACCTGGAATCAGGAAGACTTGAGTTCAAATCTGACCTCAGACATTTACTAACTGTGTGATGTTGTGCAAATCACCTAATTTCTATTTGTCTGTTTCTTCATCTGTAAAATGGAAGCACCTACCTCTCAAGGTTGTTGTGAGGATCAAATCAGATAATTGTGAAGTTGTCAGCATAGTGCATGGCATAAAATAATAGCTAAATAGATGTAAGCTATTGTTATTATTACTTTATGATCCAAGAAAACAGTTCTTGCTTCTCCCCACAGAAAATCCCCAATTTCCACTCTGAGCTTTTTCATTTGCTGAACTCATGCCTGGGACATTCTCCTTTCTCAATGTTTGCTCACAAAGATGTGAGTTCCTTGAGTCCTGAGGCCACATTTTTGCCTCTTTTAGTAGTATTTATGGCACATAGTAAGTACTTTATAAATGTTTATTGATGATAATGATACTGGATGCCAGATAGTTGGGGATGAAAAGGCAAAAATGAAAATCTCCCCATTCTCCAGAAAATTACATTCTTTTGGAACAAGTTTGATCTACGTTTGTTTTCATCATTTTGAACTTTGACCTAGCATAAATAAAAATGAGTTGCTGTTTCAATCTGAGGCTATTTTATGCAATAACATGGAAAGTCAAACTTCACCCTCTCCCACTAGAATCAATTTTCCATGATGTAAAACTTGCTTTTGAAAATGGGAGAAAAAAAAGATCAACTAAATTGGTGATGATCAGAGAAGAAATGACATATGCAAAAAAAAAATGTTGAGTTAGAAAAGGCAAGATCTGGCAACTCACATATATTGGAGGGGGGTGGGAAAGAGACAGAGGAGAGACAGAGGAGAGAGAGAGAGAGAGAGAGAGAGAGAGAGAGAGAGAGAGAGAGAGAGAGAGAGAGACAGAGACAGAGACAGAGAGACAGAGAGAGAGAGAGAGACAGACAGAGAGAGACAGACAGAGAGAGAGAGACAGACAGACAGAGAGACAGACAGACAGACAGACAGAGAGAGAGAGAGAGAGAGAGAGAGAGAGAGACAGACAGACAGACAGACAGACAGAGAGAGAGAGAGTTCAAAAATAGCATTGGAAATGATTCAAAAAATAATATGGTACCCTTAACAAGATGATGGATTTTGTGGTAAAAAAATAATGCAATCAGAATGAAATGAGGAACATGCCATTCATGTCTGTTAGTCCTCTTTAAGCAACTCAAATGAATCAGAATGAAAAGGGCAACATACTCTGACCACTTCCTGGAGCCTGCTGCAGCAATAATGTCATTGGAGAAGGGTGGAAAAGCACAAGTTATAGGAATGTTGTGAGGCAGAGTGGGTGGAAATTTTACCTGGGAAATTGATACAGATGCCTAGATCATGTTCAGGTTGGTTACATTAATGTCTAGGTGCACCCACAGTGTCCAAGTTGGTTAGAGTGGACATAACAGAGAAGTGTTGAGCAGTATTGTGAGTAGAGGTATAATTGTGCCAGAGACAAGCCTATGATTCTACCAAATCCTTCTGGGGCTATTGCCACTTAACCATGGGCAGGGCTCATTTGCCAAGTGATTACCTTAAAAGAATTTACAGCCCTACCCAACGTGTCTAAATTATTTCTATGGATTTTCAAGAATTGAATGAGATTGGGGGGGGGGGATAATTAACTTCTTGGTTAAGTCATTTTAGATGATATATCCCAAATCTGCCAATCATTTGAAGTTATCATTTTTCCCTAATGAGAATCACAGCTTGCATCTTTACAGTGTTTTAAGGCTTTACACAATGTGGTGCATATGTTATATTTAAGTATCTTATACACATGCATTATTTCCTTGAGCCTTGCAACAACCCTCTGAGGGAGGAGCTACTTTTATCCTCATTTTTACAGGTCAGAAAATTGATACTGTGGAGGTTGAAGGATTTAAATTAGTGCCAGGGGAAGAATTTGAAGAGTTTCCCCCAACTCTAAGTCCAGCATTCAACAAATCCCTCCAAACATCCTAAACTATGTGATATGGTTGATCAAGGCAAGTATTTGCTTTCAGATGTTACTGCAATTGTAAAGGTACTTCTTCAGTGAAACCATTTTGTCTCAGAAACATGAAGGATGCTCAGATAAAGCATCATCCATCAGAGTCAAGTCTCAGTGACTAGAGAAGAATTCTACTTGGATGTTGAGAATTCAAGAGAAGTTTGAAAAGCTATCAACTAAGTAGTCACAGGGAGTTTGATAGGTTTAGTCATATGGATAACAAAAGGAAAGAATTGGCCTTTGTAGAACACTGTCTCTTTCTCCTTTGATTTCAGACATCCACACAAATTCACAAAAGTGAGCAGACAAAGGTTTCTCAGGAGAACTCCATACAGATAATGTACTGCTAGTGTAGTAACTTTCATAGGCATACGCAGAAACCATTAAATGCTCTGCAGTATATCTAGGCTCTGCAAGTACATCAGAGTCTTTTTAAATCGGAAAGGCAAGAAGAGTTTGGACCACAGTACCTGGGTTCTTCTATCTTTACTCTTTTAGGAAAAAAAAAAAAGGCTAAGGTATCTTTCATGGCAACTGGGGATGCCATAATATGGAATATCTGCTTAAATCCCTCTGAGGAGCAAGAGTTAAAACAGAGAGAACTATAGAGGTATTTCATATTCTCTACTCTAGGATTTATAAAGGCTTATGTGTTTGAAGTTTTAGCTTTTGTAAAATTAACTGTAATATAAGAAATTAAAAACCACTGTTTGGTTCAGTACAAATATATCTTTCCGAATCAGTTCTCCAAGGATATCTAAAGATAATAAAATAGAAAAAATAGATTAGATTTTTGAAGATATATTCTAGAAACCCAGTGGGGTTTTCTCACTTGAAAGAGCTCAGAAAATTACAGTAATTGCGAATTAAAAAAGAAATAGCCACAGAGCATGGATATATTTATATTTTAACTTGATCAGCTTCCTAAAAGTCATGTTTTGATTTTACTTTAGCAATTTAAAGGCATAAGAATGTTCATATTTCCCTTTAATTTTCTCCCCATCACTATCATTGTTGAATTCCAGGATATTTTCCCATCTTAGCTTACGGTCTTCCTCTCCATTTCATCTTTTACCAGGAGATTTAAGAATTTTAACATGTAGGCTGATGACTTAAAATAAATTGTCTCACATCTTTTCAAAACAAGGGAGGAGAGAGTATGGTGCAATTAAAAGAACACTAACTCTGGAGTCAGAGGATCTGTGTTCAAGTCCTGTGAGATCCTAAGGAAGTCACTTAACATCACTGAGTCATAGTCTCCTCTTCTATAAAGTAAAGTAGACTTAAATGGCCTCTGGGGTCCCTTTCATCTCTAAAGATATGATTCTATGATTCATCTCTTCTCCATCCATCAGAAAGGATGAATTTACAAGATCTTAGACATTGAAATTTCTATCTCTAACCCCAAGGTTTTGTTCTTTCAAGATCAGAATGGAACTCATCATTTCCCCCATCCCCAAATCATTTTTTTCCCTTGACTATCCTTTTTCTGGTAATGGCACTACCATTTTCCAAATCACTATCATTAGGAAACTTAGAGTAATTTTTGTCGCCTCCTCACTCCCACGTAGTACCTGCTCTCACACTACCCTGTCCTTGACAATGCAATCCATTGCCAGGACCATCTGGTTCAGGGTGTAATAAGAAGACTGGAAAGCTATATTAGGGGAAAAGCTGACTTAAAATTTTGTATCTGAGAAAAGTAGACAAGGCAATAAAAAGTGTGCATTTTTGAAGTGTTTTTCACCTAGAGATGTTTGAGAAATTTAGCTCTCCTTATTTTAACATTATTAAAATAGACTATATAGTTTTTATTTTTTAGAAAACATATAAGTAAATGCTTATTTTTTGAGATCTATGCCCTACCATTTGAAAGATTCTGTAAGACAGTTCTGTCCCTTTGCCTCCCACCTCTTACCTCAGAGTATTATTTCCCAGACATACATATACACATGCATTCCATTTCATTGTCTGTTGCCCACATTTGTGAGATGGTTACCATTTACTCTTAGCATGGTTGAAGATTTTCATTTTGGCTTCTGACAACTGTCATTGTGGCATGAATTCAGGATTTAGCACAAACTTACATTTTCCACTCTCTACTGCATTGCATTAATAAGCAATTCATAACCAAAATGAGCACCTTGGAGACCTTGGCATTATGATATGGGAATGCTGGACTACTGTTGTAAAGAAGACAGGAGAAGAAGGCTGCAATAGCAATACGGCAGCTTGGCTCCATTCTTCCGCCTTATCATGTGCAACAACCCAACCGCCTTCTCTCTCTGCCCCACCATCTTGTTACCATGGAGACTAGATTATACCCGTAGATCTCGTTGTGAAGGGTACAAAATTCCAAGCAAAGAGACTCTCAAGCTGGGGTGAAATGTTTATTTTGAAACAGCTATTTTCAACTTCAGTATTCCTCAAAATTTGAATTCATGAAGGTAGCCTACATTGGTGTAACTGAACAGTAATTACCTCATTATTGCCTTATGAGGCTGGATGTCAGTGGGCTGCTTTTGTAAGTGGATAAAAGAATAAAAATCAAGCTGGAACACCCCCTCAGGCAATGATTACAATGCCCCCTACTTGCTGCTTGTACACATCTGAATCAGGCAAAACCTTAGGTGTTTCTCAAAATGAGGTGGCTGAAATTTTACTTCCTGGGATCTCTGAACATATAAGGCAGCAAGTGGGATACTGAGAGGAGAAGGGTTGTTTGAAAGGTCTCCTTTCAAACTTTAGAAATGATCTAGATTTAGAGTAAACTCCATATTCAGTTTTCTTTTCATTAAATGTCAAGGCAGTGTCTTGTATTGTAAATAGCACTAGATTCAAATGACACACATACATATATAATCCTTCTAGACTTCAATGCCCTTGGCTACAAAATGGGGCTTTTGACTAAATGATCAATAAGTTTTTCTCAGCTCTCAAATTCTATGAGTCTATGAAGTAGGAATATTAATGAAGGAGGCCAGTTTTTATGGTGTGTGAAACAATTACCATATTTATATTGGTAGTTTATGGTATTTTATATTTATTTTCACATTATTATGGTATTTATTAGATTATCAATTATTATTACATATTTATGATGTCATGATCACTATCATGGGCAACTGGCTAGAACAGTGCAAAGAGTGCTCGCCCTGGAGTCAGGAAGATTCATCTGCCTGAGTTCAAATCTGGCTCCAGACACTTACTAGCTATGTGATCCTGGACAAGTAACTTAATCCTGTTTGCCTCAGTTTCCTCATTTGTAAATTGAGATGGAGAAGGAAAAGGCAAATCAGTCAAGTATCTTTGCCATAAAAACCTCAAATGGCATCACGAAGAACTGGAAACAACTGACAAACTTCTGAACAAGGTCACTGAGAATTCTCTCGTCTTTCTTCTATGAATTGCTGAGCAGATCTCATTATTTTGGACCAAAAAACCCCAAACCTATCATACCTGAGAATTTGCAGATAAGAAAGGTAATTGGTTGATAGAAACATTTACCATGTGTCATTAACTCACACTAAGCAGGTGGTCACAAAATATTTTTGCATGTCTATAACCTCTAATCTAGAAAGGCAAGGTAGTGTAGCAGATAGAATGTTGCTGTACTGGAAGGTCTCAGTTCAAATCTTATCTTTGAAATTATGTGTCTGGATGAGTTGTCAACTTCTGTGTTCTCAAACAAGAACTTACGACTTATCTATGAAGTCATGGCTGAGCTTTAATGTGCATTAGAGGGCAGCAAGGTGGCAGAGTGGATAGAGTGCTGGCCTTAGGATCAGGAGGACTCCCATATTCCTGAGTTCAAATCTGGCCTCAGACACTTACTAGCTGTGTGACCTTTGACAAGTCACTTAAATCTGTTTGCTTCAGTTTCCTCATCTGTATATTGAGCTGGAGAAAGAAATGGCAAACCTCTCCAGTATCTTTGTCAAGAAAACTCCAAATGGACTCAGTGGAATTGCGTGTCAGCTACGGGGGAGAAGGAGAGTGTGTGGGGGTTGGGGGAAAGGGAAAGAACACGAATCATGTAACCATGGAAAAATATTCTAAATTAATTAAATAAAAATTTCAATTAAAAAATGAAAAAATAAACAAAACAATCTAAAAAAAGAAAAGAAAGCCCCAAATGGGGTCATGAATAGTTGGAAATGATTGAAAATGACTGAACGATAACAACCAACAATATACATCAGTAGGGTCAAACAACTAGAAATGGGGCCACTAAACCATCCCTGTGGCCACATATTAACTTAGAAAATAACATATTAATATTATCTATATTTTATTGTATTTTAATTTATTTTGTTAAAAATTTCCCGATTACATTTTAATCTGGTTGAGTTTCCTACTCTGGGGAATGTTGCTGTACATGATGCCTGTAGGCTATATGTTTGACACCTCTGGTCTACATGACTTTAGTGAATTCCCATACCATATATTCCCCACATTAATGACATCATAGCTCCTTTGAACAATCATATAAAACATTTAAAAGAACCAGGAGCTAAAGTTCATATCATGAAATGAAAATAATGCTAGTTTTTCACATTTCTATATTTCCACAAGTATTTTTATCATTTGATCTCAAATCCATAAACTCTTCTGAAAATATGTTGTGTAAGGGATAGAGGACAGAATCTGGACTTACCACCAACATTTATGTGTTCTGTACATTGTACCTATAGTGCCTTTTACCAAATAAATGTGTAACTTTATCTACTTCACTACAACTCTCTAAGTTTCAGTTTTTTCATCTGAAAAATGAGGATGATAATATTTATATGACCTTTATCATTTGACAGGGTTGGAAAAATTAAATTAAATAGTATAAAGAAATTGCTTTGTAACCATGACATAAATTTCAGATATGATTATTTTTACAATTGGTATCAATTTGGATAGGAAAAAAAGAAAGACACATTGCCATTTTAGTCTATACATGTGGGGGAAGATTGAACAGTGAGGGAAAACTAAAGCCCATTAATAAGGGAACTTACGGATCAAAAGCTGCAAGCAGGAAGTTGAGCAGTAAGCTGATAGACTGCTCCACGTGGATCTGGTGAGTGGTTGGCATCCTTTTGTTGAGCTGGTAAAAAATGGTTGAAAGCACAGCTTCCAGGCGGGCCACGTTTAGTTCTATATTTGGGTCCAGGTTGTTCAGAGCGTTTTCTCTCAGAGCTTCAATGACGTTCCAAATGTCCACCAGATGTACTGTACATGATCAAAGGAGATTCAACAATTTCATGAAAAAAAAATCAATATTTTAGAAAATATTTACCAAATCCTCCAATTGTAGGTTCCATCAGGGACTAAGTTTCTTATTTTCTTAATATTATTCCACAGAATCCCTTTAAGTACCAAAATATGTTCTTTTTTTCTCATTTTTACCTCTATTCCTTCCAGAGTCTGGGGTTTGGTCTCTCTTCTTAGAGCTAATGGCATGTCCAATAATTGGTGATATCTAAAAATGGAAGGGAATATCCCCTAGGAGAGAGTTTCCTGTTGGTGTTTAAACTAGAGCTGAATGATCACTTGTTCAGGATATCATTGGAGGCACTCTTACACTGCCTATGAGTTTGGGGGCCAGATGATCTTTAAGGTCCCTTCTTGCTTGATCCCAATTAATGCTAATGTCTTCCTTCTCTTAATTATTTCTAACATCCCATATGTATCAGGACAGCTAGTATAAAGATTCATTTTTTATCTAAAGCAGGGATTTTTAATCTGGGAAACCATATTGAGGTTATTAAGTCAATAAAAACTTACTAAGCACTTATATATGCTAAGAACTGGGGAAAAAGTTGAGACGACAAAGAAAAGCATAAAACAGTTCTTGGTCTAAAAGAATTCCTTGTCTGTTGGGAAAGAAAACACACAATCAATGAAGACCAGTTATATCCTAGATTAACTAGAAATGGTTAACAAAGGGATGGCACTGAAATTAAGAGGGTTAGGAAAAAACTTGTAGAAGGTCAGAATTAAGGTGGGACTTGAAGTCAGAGAAATCAGGGGTTGAGATGAGGAGGGGGAGAATTCCAGGCCTGAGATATAGTTAATGAAATTTCATAAATTGGGAGATGGACTGTCTCATTTGAAGAACAGCAAGGAGGCCACTTTGATGGTAGAGTATGTGACATTGAGGGCAGAGGAGATTAAGAAGGAGCTGTCAAATGGAGAGGAGAACCAGGAGAGAGTAGCATCCTGAAAACCTAGAGAGATTTCAAGGAGAAGATGGTGCTTGATAATATAAAAGCAGTAGGAATGTCAAGAAGGATGATGATTAAAAAAAGGTCATTAGATTTGGTGGATAAGAAATCATTATTCATTGTATAGAGAGTGAATGATGAGATCAGAAGCCATAAAGTTGAGTGTTAAGAAGTGAAAGGAAAGGAAGTGGAGGCTTTTATTGCAAATAGCTTCTTCCTTAAGAAATTTAGCCACAGGGGGCAGCTGGGTAGCTCAGTGGATTGAGAGTCAGACCTAGAGATGGGAGGTAGGTCCTAGGTTCAAATCTGGCCTCAGACACTTCCCAGCTGTGTGACCCTGGGCAAGTCACTTGACCCCCATTGCCTAGCCCTTACCACTCTTCTGCCTTGGAGTCAATACTGTGTATTGACTTCAAGACGGAAGGTAAGGGTTTAAAAAAAAAAAGAAATTTAGCCACAAAGGAAAGGAGAGATATGGGACAATTGCTAGCAGGAATAAATGGCTCAAATGAAAGACTTTTGGGGGTGGGAGAGAAGTGGGCATATTTGTAAGCAGTAGGGAAGGAATCATGAGATAGGGAGAGATGGAAGATAAATAAAAGAATGGGGAAGATAGAGAGGATAATCTGCTGGAGAAGATGGGATGGAATGAGATTGATCACTTGTACATATAGAAGGGTCTGTATCATCAAGGAGAAGGAATATTTTTTCATGTGGGTTAGGGTTGAAGGATGATATAGTGATAGAAGCCATCTGGGTGCTGTGAAATGAGGAGAGAAGGTTTTGGTGACTGATCTAAATTTTTTTCTGTAAAATATGAGGCAAGGTTCTCAATTGATGGGGTGAGGAGAGGGAATGCCAGGAGAGATCTGAGCAGGGATGAAAATATTTTGAAAAGGTCCTATGGTGAGTGTGATAATAAGTTTATTAGGGATGTGTAAAAAGATTGCTTTGTAGCACTAAGGGGCCAGTTGAGGTTATAGAACACAAATTTATAGTGGATAAAAACATAGATTTGTGATTTTTATCCAGCTTCATTGAATATCATATATGTAGAAATGAAGGCAGCAGATGGTGAAGACAATATAAAGCTGAAGCTTGGCAGGGAAAGAGTGGTATAACGATAAGACAGTCAGACACTCAAGAAAGGAGAACAATATAGAGTTGAACTGGTTTATCAATGGGTAAAGGAGGGGAAAGAAGGAGGATATAGCTAGTGCAGGGATCATAATTTTGGAGAGAACTGAGAAGTCAAAGGATTAGAGGCCACGGCATGGACTATCTGTTTTTGACTCTGAAGTTAACCCTCTATCTAACATGCCATGTTGCCTTTCTATAGTGAATCTTATTATCCTCATTTTAAAGATAAATTATCTAAGGCTCAGAGGAATAAAATAATCTTCCAATGGTCACATGCTGGTATTAGAGGCAAAAATATAACTTTGGTCTTTCTGATTCCAGGTCCAGAAAAAAAAAATTCAGTCATGTTAATTTTCTTGGACTTATCTTCTAATTAATTCATGTTTATTATTAATCATTGATAATGGACATTAATCAATTCATATAAGCTTTCATATTGTGGTTTTCTTATGTATCCAATCTCTAATATTTATGGGAATTATTTCTAAATGGGAGTTAATTAGGGGAGTTCACTGAACAATGAGTTTACTGGGAGGTGAATCACTGAGTGGCATCTCTAATGGTGCATACCAGTCTGAATAGAGTGACAAAATAGATTCATGGACTTAGGGGATAATATGTTGAGAGTTCCATGCCCATTAACAACTTATAAAGAAGACCAGACATCTCCTAAAGTGTTTATGATTGTGGTTGTTTCCAGGATGGTAGTCTAGATGCTTTATCAAGTGGTCTCTGATGGAAATTCATGTAGACCAATAAAAGTGAGATAGATCCATGCCCTTTTGACTTTTTTAGGAGTGCAAGATTGCTAAGAGTTATGGGAAATGGGGAGAGAAGCCTCTTTGTGAGCACAGTCTCTCTCTTCCTCCATTCTTCAAACCCTATCTCTAAGTGGAGTACCTTAGTAAGAAGTATGTTGAAATGGCATATTAACATATCCGCTTGGCTCAAAAGGAAAATTCCTGATTGGCTTTTCCAAGTTCAAGAGATGGTGGTAGCCAGGAAAGTACTAGGGTACCAAGAGTTACTACTGAGGCACATACTACCATTTGATAGAGGATAATGTGCTTTCATATAGTCCAAGCTAACAGTTCAAGGATAAGGCAATTATTGAAATTTTTCATCCTAACCAAAGTAGAGGAGGTTTACTAGGTTTTGTGATAGTATATAGACTTCTAGACAACTTATGGTGTTTTATTGAGAGATGCTAGCTTTGAGAGTTATCTCACAGGTAATCCAAAGTTTGTAAGTTTGTGTCCTGACCTTCTAAAGTGAGGAGAATTCTAGAGCAGCAAGGCTCTTAGAGAGTGAAAAAGTCAACTATATGGTTCCCACAAGTGAAGGAGCACAAAGGTGCTCTAGTCATAACATGGAAGAACAAATGATCTGTACTTACTCCCCACTAGTATGGTATTTGGGCAGTGTAAATCTGAAAAAAAATGAAATGATCTGCCCAAAAGACATAATGTGCATTCATCTTCTGGAAGAGTCCAAACCATGTGGCATTATGGCTTTCTCACAGATAGGTAGCTGCTAAATCTTTGAGTTTATCCCTTCCCTGCCCAGTGTGATTTTACAAGGTCCTCTCCATTAAATGCAGTCCATACTATGGCAATATTTCCTTCAAAGCTTTACTAAAATTGATAGTTTGTCATTCTCCATTGAGTTTCTAAACAGAGACCTTTTTTTCTCCTTTTATTCTCTCACCCATAAGATTTCTTTAAATCAACTAGACTCATCTCTAACTCCTTTCTTTTATGCTATTGTCACATATTTTACCATCTCATCTTCAAAAGTTTCAGCTGGTCAAATAAAAGAATCATTCTCCTGTGAATATAAGATGATTAAGCTTTTTTTTTTTTTTTGATGATTTTGGTCTCTGAGAACCAGGAATAATTGGGGTAATTTCTAAGGCAAACTATATTATCTTTTCATCTTTATTCATAAAGATAAAGAATCACGGAATCAAAGAGTTAGAAAGGCTTACACAAATTATTTTGTCAACCCTTTTATTTTAGAGGTAAGAGAACTCATGCCTAGAAAGATTAAGCAACTTATCCAACTACTTGACTGAAGAATTAATCTTCAAACCTCAGTTCTTTGCCTGCTAGGATAGAGTTCTTAACTACATGATGTTACTTCTCAAAAAATATTCATTCATTAATTATATACTTTATTAATATAATTCATGTCATAATTTTCAAGGCAGGTAAAAATAACATGTCTTGCTATTATATTAATTTCTGCCTGTTTTCTATTGAAGGAGTTGGAGGTTAGGATGGTGACAGATATGCAAAAGAAGCATTAATCAATTATTTTAAGCCATTCATAGAAGAATTATAGAAATAGTAATTTTGTAACTTTGTTGTTAATTATACAGATATAAATATATTTATATATTTCTTTCAAGAAAATCTGCACATAACAGAAGCCCACCATTTCTTTTTGTATTTAAAAAATTTTTCCCATGGTTACATGATTTTTGTTGTCTCCCTCCCCCTTTCACTCTTCCCTCCCAGAGTTAAAGCAACTTCACTAGGTCATACATATATTATTACTCAAACCCTATTTCCATATTATTCAGTTTTGTAATAGAATAATCTTTTAAAACTCAAACCTCAAATCATATACCCTTATAAAAAATGATAAAGCATGTTTTCTTCCAGATTTATACTCCAACAGTTCTTTCTCTAGATGTGGATAGCATTCTTTCTCATAAGTTCCTCAGAATTGTACTGGAAAAGCCCACCATTTCTTATATAATTCTTTGTATATTGAAATGTTTTTGGTCATTTGTTAAATTTGCAATAAAATATATAAAAAATAAAGAAGACATTTTCCTCATCAACTAGCTCCCTATTTCCTCATTTTATTCATTGGTATCATCACTTTCCAGAATGGGGTCTGGCAGGCCTATTATTTCAATGACTTGTCATAGAACAATGATATTAGTGGAAAAATCACAGACCTACAAGAGTCAGAATACCAAGTTCCTTGATCAGTGTTAGTTGTGTAATCTTGGGCAGGCCATGTATCTCTCAGACTAAATTTCCTCATGTGCAAAAGTAAGATTTGGACTAGATGACTTTGAAAATGCCTTTCTATAAAACACATTCTTATTGATTCATATTTTCTACAACTCATAAATAATGTCTATTAGTTTGTTTTATACTTTATATGCTTTAAATGCATAATTATATATTATACAGGATGTTCAAAAAGTCTTAGCTCACTCAATTAAACATTTAGGTCTTAGATTGACAATCAGGAAGACCTGGGTCTTCAGACACAAATAAATAAGACCTCAGACATAAGGTTTTGGACCCTGGGCAAGTTGCTTAAACCTGTCGGCCTCAGTTTCCTCATCTCTGAAAAGATCTGGAGAAGGAAATGGCAAACCACTCTAGTATCTAGAATCTTTATCAATTTTAATGGGGTCAGAAAGAGTCAGACAACTGAAATGACTAAACAATGAGAATGATATATACCAGGTACTGTGCTATATTTGGGGGGGGGAGAAAGAAATATTCCATTTTTAAGGAACTCACCTTTTAAGAGAGGAACCAACGTGAAAACAGCTATGGAAAATGAGCTATCTCCAAGATAAAATAGGATAATCAACAGAGTGAAAATATTAGAGTAAGAAGGAATCAAGAATGGCTTCTTCAACAAATTGGGGAGCAATCTTCATAAAAACGTCTGACAAAGGTTTAATTACTCAAATTTACAAAGAACTAAATCAATTGTACAAAATTCAAGCCATTCTCCAATTGATAAATGGGCAAGGGACATGAACAGGCAGTTCTCAGCCAAAGAAATCAAAACTATTAATAAGCACATGAAAAAGTGCTCTATATCTCTTATAATCAGAGAGATGCAAATCAAAACAACTCTGAGGTATCACCCCACACCTAGCAGATTGGCTAACATGACAGCTATGGAAAGTAATGAATGCTGGAGGGGATGCAGCAAAGTAGGGACATTAATTCATTGCTGGTGGAGTTGTGAACTGATCCAACCATTCTGGAGGGCAATTTGGAACTATGCCTAAAGGGCAATAAAAGACTGTCTGCCCTTTGATCCAGCCACAGCACTGCTGGGTTTGTACCCCAAAGAGATAATAAGGAAAAAGACTTGTACAAGAATATTCATAGCTGCACTCTTTGTGGTGGCCAAAAATTGGAAAACGAGGGGATGCCCTTCAATTGGGGAATGGCTGAACAAATTGTGGTATCTGTTGGTGATGGAATACTATTGTGCAAAAAGGAATAATAAAGTGGAGGAATTCCATGGAGTCTGGAACAACCTCCAGGAAGTGATGCAGAGTGAAAGGAGCAGAACCAGGAAATCATTATACACAGAGACTGATACACTGTGGTACAATCGAAGGTAATGGACTTCTCCATTAGGGACAATGCAATATCCCTCAACAATCTGCAGGGATCTAAAAAACACTATCCACAAGCAGAGGATAAACTGTGGGAGTAAAAACACCAAGGAAAAGCAACTGCTTGACTACAGGGGTGGAGGGGATATGACTGAGGAGAGACTCTAAATGAACACTCTAATGCAAATACCAACAACATGGAAATGGGTTCGAGTCAAGAACACATGTGATACCCAGTGGAATCATGCGTCAGCTATGGGAGAGGTGGTGGGAGGGTGGTAGGGGGAGGAAAAAAATGATTTTTGTTTCCAGTGAATAATGTTTGGAAATGACCAAATAAAATAATGTTCATTTAAAAAAAAAAAGAATTACATGCAAAAAAAATAAATAAAAAAATAGGAAAAGTTAAAAAAGAAAAGAATGGCTTCTTATAGAAGGTGAGATTTCAGTTGGGACTTAAAGGAAACCAATGAAACCAGTAGGCAGATATGAAGTAGAAGATCCAGAAATGGGGGCAGGCAGTGAAAGTGCCTGAAGCCAGAAGATGAAACGTTTTGTCCAAGGAACAGCAAAGAGACCAGAGTCATTGAATCACAGAGTATATGGTGGTAAGGGAGAGGAGTTGTAAGATATAAGCATACTAGGAAGGTAGAGGGATAAGTTATGAAGGGCTATGAATGCCAAGCAAAGGTTTTTATATTTGATCTTGGAGCAGACAGGGAGCCACTAGAGATTTCAGAGTCGAAAGTTTCTCTGTTTCTTGCTATGTGTCCACTTGGGGGAAGGTCCTGTGAATGGAAGCTTAAGCACATCATCCCAGGATTATAGGAAGGGTTCTCTTCCCCTCTCTTTAGGTCCTGTATCCCTGGGAAGTAGGCTTGGGATTTTGCTCTCTTTCATGTGATGGTGTTAGTTTCCCCCTACCAACACTCCTAAAACTTGAGCCATATTCCAGACCAAATGCTATTGCAAGCCCAGTTCAGTGGGACTGTGGATTCGTTACATGGCAGCTCCAAGTTATATAGGAAATGTATAAGTAGTGAACCTAATCCCATTCTCCTCTCTAGAGAATAAGGTATCTGTAGGAGAGAACATTATCTTTTTCTCCTTTCTTGAGCAGAGTAGGAATGTTTGAATATGTGTTCTTACTATATATTTGAAGTAGTTATTCCTTCAAAAAAAAACCACCAAAAAACAACCCTAATCTTTTAAGTGGTTAAATGGACTGGCATGTAGGAAACCTCTAAAAGTGGAGAATAATTAGTGAGGGTTTGAGCCAATGGCAGCAATTAGATACTCCCAAACACTCTTAAAGATATGGAAGAACCTTGAGGAAGAAACAAAATGAACATATCTGTATCAGTCATTTATACACACACAATTTACTTACATTGATATTGAGGTCAAATTATGTAACTAAGATATAATTTGGTTTCATTTTTTAAATTGAACTGAAGTAGTGACTTGTGAAATCAGTAGGAGGTAAATTATTAGTTTAGCATGTTATGTAATATTTCATATACTTTTGCCAAACTTTATTAGTGACAAAATCCATTATTCAAAATAAAGCCAATTTAACAACAGATATATGCATATTTTAATAAAATAAAGTTATATCTTTTAAATTTTTAAATAATTTTAAATGATTTTAGGTATAATGGGAATTTAAAATATACAATTAAACTGCTTAGTCTAGCCAGATCAGCTTGATAGAATAGTCTTTCCATCACATCATAGTTACTTTCTTCTTGTTTTTTAATTGTTTATTTGGACACTGGAAAAAAATTGATTTTGCCATCTCCCCCCACCAATGGACAACCCTCAATCCTATACCACCATTTCCCAATTTAGAAAAAAATCTTTCAGAAAAGTGAGCAAGTGCTTTCTACCTCTGCAAAAGTAAGCTAATCATTCCCATATTCTTGGCTGAAATCTGGTGTTTAAGAGAATTCTGCCTGTCCAATAATATGAATTTCTTAAGTTCCCATCTTCAAAGATAGATTTCTTGAATATGTTTCTCTCTGAGCCTAGAAATAGATTGAGGATAACATTATGTGAGGATGACTGCTGGGTGACCATGCCATATAACTATGACTTCAGTAGTTCAGGGTTGATACTGATACAAGTATTGCAAATATTGTCAAGAAAATGAGTTAGCAATCATGCATAGCCTATTGTGACTTACTCCTAAAACTGTTCAGAAAAAGATTATACAAATACAATGTCTCAAATCCTTTGGAACATTTAATTTTATTGCTTATTCAATATATCTTCTAGTTTTAACATCTTCAACAAAGTTATCTGTACAGATTTGTTTTTCAAGAAGTTTATCCCCACCTCCCCAATCCAGTTTTTAAATTATTTTTTTAAACTTATCCTATTCAAAGATATTTTCAAACATCTTCTCATCTCTCCTGTGGTCATTTCAGTCCTGATCTTTGGATCAGCAGGGCTTCTTTAAAATGATAACTCATACAATGAAATGGTGTATATATATATATATATATATATATATATATTGACCTTGAGTGCCCCTCTTCTCTGCCTCCACATTTCATATAAGTAAACTCATTTTGCTTTTTGACCATCCTGTCTAACAATGGAGAGCAATAAACTGCAAACTTGCACTTCCCCTCACTAACTTTATTAAAACGATTTCAATTTAATTTCTTTTAGTTCTTTCATATCCCTATGTTTCCCTCTCTCATTTACCTGCCTTGCACCATTATACTCTCATCTCAGAAAATCATATTAATGTAATGTAAAGACAAGCATTCTATTTTCAGAATAAGTCCCTCAAAGTAGCTCTACCTACTGTACTTTTGGGGGGAAGGTAGGTAAGAACTGGTTGTGGTGGAGGACCAGATCTGTGATTTCACTGGAATAGGGACTTGGCACCAAATAAATTCCCTCTACCAATGTAGATCAGAAAATTGTTGTACAACTGATAGTCTTGAGTTGCTTGAGGGCTGAGAAGTTAAGTGACTTTCTCAGAGTAAATCACTCAACTAGTATACATCAGAAATGGAACTTCAACCCAGGTCTTCCTAATTCAAGGTAACTTTCTGTCTACTACCTCACACTGTTTTTTGTTTTAATCTGCTGTCATCCTGCCCAGAAAACAATTATGTTGTTGGTAGAAAAGTGTAACATTCTTCATTAACCTCCATGGTGTTCAATGCCCTGTTTCATTACAAGAGAACAAATAATACTAAATGAATTTTAGTATCAAAACCAAGAAATTAAAAATAAAAAAATAAGAAATGAAGGTCTTATGTTTATAAGATTATGCATGGAAGAAGGAATATAAGGTATATATAAAATCAGGAACCTTTCAGCTCCCAAGAATTGGGATAATTAGGGGCAGCTGGGTGGCTCAGTGGATTAAGAGCCAGGCCCAGAGATGGGAGGTCCTAGGTTCAAATCTGACCTTATACACTTCCCAGATGTATTGTGACTCTGAGCAAGTCATTTAATCCCCATTGCCTAGCCCTTACCACTAGTCTGCCTTCAAACCAATACATAATATTGATTCTAAGATGGAAGGTAAGGGCTATAAGAAAAAAAAGATGGGGCTAGCTCAAGTAACTTAGGTTCCTATTCCAAAAGATACAAGTTCATTGTAATAATAACAAGTAGCATTTATATAATGCTTTAAGGTTTGCAAAGTGCTCCAAAAATTTCACTTTTTTTTTTCAAACTACAACTTTGATATTCTCATTTTACAGATGAGGCAGAGTGTAACTGACTTGACTAAAAATTCATTTGAAAAAAGGAAAGAAATAAGCAAAAATCTTTTAGGACACAGAGAAATTGACTTGTAAACAATTCTATCTTTAAAATATGTTTTGTTGAGACAACTAGATGGCTCAGTGGATAAATGGCTAGGCCTGGAGTTGAGAGGACCTGGGTTCAAATCTAGTCACAGATACTTCCTATGTGACCCTGGGCACAATCACTAACTCATTTTCTTGACTATATATTTGTAATACTTGATATCAGTAGCAATACTGAACTACTGAAGTCATGTAACTCCCACTGACTAACCATAACTCATTTCTGCTT
The DNA here is from genome assembly GCF_027887165.1 of Monodelphis domestica. NCBI lineage: Eukaryota > Metazoa > Chordata > Mammalia > Didelphimorphia > Didelphidae > Monodelphis > Monodelphis domestica. Next base: position 291,157,243 of record NC_077229.1, on the reverse strand, counting down.
TGGAACTGATACTTAGTTGCTTTTTTTTGTTTTTCAGTATTTTATTCTGAACTAGTGGTAAGGCTAGGGATTCTGTTTTGTTTTGTTTTTTGTCTTTCTTAGCATACTATATGCTACAAACATAAGGCTTATTGACTGACTGACTGAAGTACCCCCCCAGCCCTGAGAATTCAGGATAATCTGAGGCCAACTTTGGTACTCTAAAATTACAGAACTCCTGTTTAGTAGGGAGTCTATAAGGGGTAACATTTAAAACTCTCTCAAGGTAGCTGCCATTGATATCCTGATATCTTAGTCATGACCTGGCTGTTCCTGACTGAAATGGATCCTTCTGGACTTGTGTCTGTCAGTCTCCAAATCCCCAAGCTTGAAAAGGATGCCTACACATGATGGGGGAGGAAGGCCACTCAACCTGGTGTTCATCATAAGCCAGCTCAAGAGCAGGAAACCAATCAGTGGTAAAAGTTTTCTAAATATGCACAGATGAACTAAATATTCTTAATTAGCTTTGGAAACAACAAGTAGCCTCTAGATTCTGAGTATAAGAAAAAAAATCCTATGACAGGCAAAATGAGAGATCAAGTTTGACTTATAAAAATATTTTTACAGTAAAGCAATAAAATTCATTTAAAGTACATAGAAAATAACATATATACCAATTGTATGTAAATATGTGCTGACAGGTCCTTGGATTTGGTTTACTTTTTTAAGTCTCACAGTGGGAAAGGACCCAACTCATTTATGTAGCTATGATATCTAAGCAAATGGTTCCCAGGTCTATATATTCACCATTAGTTTTCCCCTGAGCTTTAGTCCCATATAATTAGTTGTATACTGGACATTTCTAACTGAATGTCCCAAAGATATCTCAAACTCAACATGATCAGCACAAAATTCATTGTTTTCTCCCTGCCCCCCTCCTAAAGTCCTCTTTCCTTCCAAATTCCCTTATTTCTGTCAGAGGCATCACAATCTTTCCTACCGCTCAGGTTTATAGCCTTGGCATCATCCTGGATTCCTCACTCACTCCACATATCCAATTATTTGCCATCTTTTGTCATTTCTACCTTCATCTCTGAAACATTACCTCTTCTATCCACTCACACAGCTGCCTTCAGTTCAGTCCCTTACCACTTCTTGCCTAGATGCTTGCAACAGCTCCAATCCAGCCTACCCATAGGTGCCAAAGTAGTTTTGCATAAATCAGTCCATGTGATTTTCCCCCCTTATCAATACCAGCAGCTTCCTGTTGCTTTTAAAAGACCTATAAAACCTAACTCCTTCCTATCTTTCCAGTCCTGTTGGACATTATTCACTCTCCTGCACCTTGTAATCCAGGTAAAGCTTTCTTTTCCTTCTTTGATTTCTTACATACGATTCCTTGTCATCTTTGTGCCTTTGCTCTGGCCAACCAACATGCTTGAAATGCACCCTCCCCTTATTTCTGCCTCATAGAATCTCTCCCTTCCTTGAAGGCTTTTTTCTGCATGAAGGCTTTGCTGATGGCCTCAATTGCTAGCATCCTCCCTCTCTGTCCAAATGCCCTTATAATTATTGTTTTTTTTTATATTTACACTGTACATTAGGGTGTTTCAAAATATTAGTGCAACCTTAGCTTAAAATTGAACCAAGACTTTTGGAATGCCCTATTTATGTACCTGTTGTCTCTCCCACTAGAATGAAACTCTCTGTGTGAAGAGATTTCATTCTTTGTACTTTTATCCCCAGTGCTACAGTACTTGACATAGAGCATCCATTTAATACTTGGTAACTGAATGATTAATTGTCTCTCCTCAGAGACCATCTATTCTAACTCATATCTGACCAAGAATTTGCTCTAAAACAAATCTGATAAATGCTATCCAAGGTCTCCTTAGATATCTCAAGTGGACTAGGGAATCCATTCCCTATCAGTACAGCCAATTCTACTTTTGGAATTTTAAGCATGACTCTCTAATCTCATCCTAGTAGCAATTTTCACTGTCTGAGGAGAGTATTCTAAGTACAAATAAGCTTTAAATCATCCTCCATCTGAATTCAATTCATTGAGTAATACATTTTTGTTTTTCACTTATTTATTGTGTGTTCAGCAATCTACTAGGTGCTCTAGTGGATGTAAAATATTTGAAAAATATAGCCTTTGATTTTACGTGGCTGAATTTCTAAAAATTCTGAATCAATGAAGCCTGATTTAATGAAGTTTTTCTTGTTTGATAACTCAAATCATCAGGATTGCTTGATCTCTTCTTTCTTTAGTGTCAAAATAACATTGCCCTAAATATTTTGGTTTTTCACAAAAAACCTTGGAAAAATAAACTAATCTGAGACAAAAGGTTTGGGCTTTTTCTGGTACTTTTTAGCATAAAATCTCATTTTAAAGGTCTGTAATACAATTTATTACCATTAAATATGTCAGAACAGAAGTAGGGTAGGTAAAATAAATTATTTACCACTAGATGGCAGTGGGCATATTTTACTAAGCTGTACATATCTTAATGCCACATTGCACATCATATTGATACACACCAGGGGATACAGAGTACCAGCCATCCCCAGTCTCTGAGAAATCTGTACAATATGTTTATGTAAGTGCTAAAACTAAAACACACACACACACACACACACACACACACACACACAAATAGCACAATTTGTCAATACTTATTAGGAAACATGTCATGGGCCAGGAAAATGTATTCTTAAAGAATAATATTTGACAGTTCAAATTAATTTATCACCAAATAATAATATCATTTCTTGTAAACTCTAAATACTCATAACACATAGTAGATCTCTGAGTCAGATTTAAATTAAGGCAGAGATAAGTTCAATAACTTGCTTCTCAATTCAAGTATACTCATAGAATGTTCAAGTTGGAAGGAAACTGAGAGGTCAAAAAGTCAATTTAATTATTAATTCAACAAACTTTTATTAAGTCCCTACTCTCTGCCTATAAAATGCCTATAAAAGGCCTGGACATGATATAGAAAAGAATGAGAGAAAGCTAGATGTCAACTAAGAAGAGGAACAAGCCATGAGAGCTTGTTAATGAGCATTAGCCAGCGAAATTAGAAGGTAATCAGAAAAAGAGCTTGGGATTCTTAGTTATTCCATAAACTGGTGATTATATAAGTGTATGGAGAAATAGTTTTATGTATATGGTGGGCAGTGAAATGAATGTTTAACATTCTGAAAAATTGTTCAACAAGGGTTTATTGAAAACCTTCTCTCCGATGTTGTGGGTGATATGGAAGATGTAAAATTATGTCCAGGCTTTTAATGAAGCTACAGTATTACTGAATAGGGAATACCTTCCATATATGACTAATTGTAGCACTGTAGAAGAAATTCTATGACAAGGCATCAAAATGTGCAATACATATTAAAGTGCTATCAGAGTTCTAAGAAAGGGGAGATCATTATGGCTAGGAGTAGATAATGCAACAGCTGGGATTGAAGATGGACCTTAAGGGATAGGTAGAGTTTGGAAAGGTAAAAAAGGTGTAAGGAGAGCATTTTTGGCTAAAGGTAAAATATGATTAAAAGCATGGAGCTGGGAACAAATACAGGCTGTCCCCAAAGTCTTAATTTCTGAAGTAAAAATGCTACACACTTACCCACCTTCCAGTGCTGTTGCATCAAATGAGATAATAATTGCAAAGTGCTTAGCAAAGTGCCTGGCACATAGTGGCTGCTTTATCAATAAATATCAATATTTACGATAAGCTAGGCACTGTGCTAAGTGCTGGGGATACCAAAAGAATCAAAAGATAGTCCCTTCCCTCAGGAAGCTTATAATCTAACAGCAACATGCAAACAAACATATACAAAGCAAGTTGTATAAAGAATAAATGTGAAATAATTAACAGAGGGAAGGCACTGGAATAGAGAAGTAGGTAGGATTTTGATACTTAAAGGAAGCCAAAGAGGTCCATAGTTGGAGCAGAAGAGGGAGAGCATTCCAGGATAGTCATAAAGAATAGCCAGAGTGTAGAGATGGAATATAGTATTCCTAGAACAGCCAGGAGGCCAGCATCACTGGAACAAAAAGTACATGTTGGGGAGTAAGGCGTAAGAAGACTGGAAAGATAGGAAGGGACTTGATTTAGAAGGACTTTGAAGTTTAAGTAGAGGATTTTATACTTCCTCCAGGAAGCAATAGGGAGCCATCTGGAGTTTATTTCGTAATAGGGTGGTGTGACCAGTTCTGTGCATAAGGAAAGTTTAAAGTGGTTAAATAAATGCTTATTCTCTTCCCTTTACAACAGTTTCTTGTATGTTTTATACCCAAAGGTTTGAATTCAGACCTTAAATAGTTCCTTAAATTAGGTGCAACTGGACAGCTCCCAGTGCTATGGCAACATTCATTGCTGAAGCCATATATCTATAAGTGGCTGTGGTTACAGTAATGTTCTTCTACTTGACTACACCAGTTTTTCCAGGATTGTAATTCAGTTTTTCTCTTCTGTGGATCAGAGCAATAGACTCAACTTACTCTGGCAGCCTGTCTAATGTTAAGAATGACTTCTGCCAAAGCTGTTTTCTTTCTACTTTTTGATCGAAAGGTAAAGGTTTAGAGATTTAGACTGAGATAAGCATTCTAAAATATGGCCAATCTGTTCATTTGCTTTACTGGTTTACACACATTTGTTACAATTGAGGACTTCTTTTTGGGAAGAGAGTATAACCAGTGGGTCCTGACTGAATGGCAATGGGACGAGCATCAAAAAATATTTGTTTTAAAGTCACCAAATAAAAAGGGCATAAAAATTGGGGTGTTTTGTTGCTATCTTGTTAAATCTCATATATTTTATTATAAAGTTTTTAAAAATTTTTTTTCTTTTTTCCTTTTTTTCTTTTTTTTTTCTTTTTTCTTTTTTTAAAATATATTTTATTTGATCATTTCCAAGCATTATTCGTTAAAGACATAGATCATTTTCTTTTCTTCCCCCCCACCCCCCATAGCCGACGCGTAAGTCCACTGGGCATTAGATGTTTTTTCCTTTTTTTTAAGCATTTATTTTATTTGGTCATTTCCCAACGTAATTCATTAGAAACAAAGATCACCTTCCCCCCCCCCCTTCCCATTAGCGATGTGCAATTCCTCTGGGTATCAAATGCTTCCTCAACCCGAGCCCATTTCCATGCTATTGATTTCCATAGTAGGGTGTTCATTCAGTCTCTCTTCCTTCATATCCCCTCCACCCCTGTAGTCAAGCTGTTGTAATTCCTCTGTGTTTTTACTCCCACCTTTTGTCCTCTGCTTGTGGGTAGTGTTTTTTTCTCCTTGGTCCCTGCAGGTTGTTCAGGGACATTGCATTGAGACTAACGGAGAAGTCTATTACTTTCAATTGTTCCACAGTGTTTCAGTCTCTGTGTACAATGTTTTTTTGGTTCTGCTCCTTTCGCTCTGCATCACTTCCTGGAGGTTGTTCCAGTCTCCATGGAATTCCTCTACTTTATTATTCCTTTTTGCACAATAGTATTCCATCACCAACAGATACCACAATTTGTTCAGCCATTCCCCAATTGAAGGGCATCCCCTCATTTTCCAATTTTTGGCCACCACAAAGAGCACAGCTATGAATATTCTTGTACAAGTCTTTTTCTTTATTATCTCTTTGGGGGTACAAACCCAGCAGTGCTATAGCGGGATCAAAGGGCAAACAGTCTTTTATTGCCCTTTGGGTATAGTTCCAAATTGCCCTCCAGAATGGTTGGATCAATTCACAACCCCACCAGCAATGAATGTCCCTATTTTGCCAGATCCCCTCCAGCATTCATTACTTTCCTTCACTGTCATGTTAGCCAGTCTGCTGGGTGTGAGGTGATACCTCAGAGTTGTTTTGATTTGCATCTCTCTGATTATAAGAGATTTAGAACACTTCTTCACGTGCTTATTAATGGTATTGATTTCTTTGGCTGAAAACTGCCTATTCATGTCCCTTGCCCATTTATCAATTGGATAATGGATTTTTTTGTACAACTGGTTTAACTCTTTATAAATTTGAGTAATTATACCTTTGTCAGAAGTTTTGGTTATGAAGATTGTTTCCCAACTTACAAGATTTTTAAAAATGGGTGTGTATACACATACATGTATATATACACAGCATTTCAAAATTCATATATGTACATATGTATATAGAAATAAACCAAAATATACATATACATATAAAAGATGTTTAACCATATTAAATGTAAGCAAATTCAAGCATATATATATTATATAAGCTATATAATGTTTGGTTTCTTATACTTTCTTGGTATATTGAAGTGCTTGTGACTGTTGATGATTAAGTTCTCAATTAAAAAAAATAATTATCAAGGAATAACTACTGACAAATTTGTTTATGCACCTTAAATATTATATATCCATTTTAAGCACTCTAATTATAGTGTTTATTCTTTCCTTGGGAAGCAGAGAACAGACGGAAACAGTAGACTAAGTACTGTTTTAGCTTATATAGTAAAGTGACAAGATGGTACCTACCCCTGAAATCAGAGAACATAGGTTCACATCCTTTCACTAAAAGTTTACTATTTCTATGACCTTAGGAATATTGATAGCACTAGCCCTCTGTTTCTTTACATGTAAAATGGCAAGGTTAGATTTAAATTCTAAATCTATGAATTTAAGTATTGTGGACATAGAATTGTTCATTAAAAGTATACTTTACATAACAGAAATTCATTTTATAGAATTCTAAACTTTAGAAATTTATAAATCAGGTTGAAATTATATTGGGAAATAGAACATCTTGAAATTAAAAAAAACTTGAATTCAGAAGGCAGTATTCTGCCATATCTACTAGTGCTGAAGTGCCTAACATTCCAAGTAACATCAGCATTATTAAAAAATTTGTTTTAATGATATAGGTATGACAGACACTTCTATGGAAACTGACTAGGGTCCAACCATGACCATTATCTGGTTACAGAGGTCTACTGCACATAATGGAATGAGTCGCTGATTTTATGAACAAGTGGATATCTCAGTTTTTAGTTGCTATGGTTTCCTTTTAAAGTGTGCTGAAATAAACTAAATAGGTGGTATAAGATGAAGATTTCTGGGAAGATATTAGGAAACTAAAGGAATAAAAAGAAAAGTAAGAAATAAAAGGATAAATGCAAAAGGTATGAAGTTAATAAACCACACAAACAAATGTAGAGTATCTAGATATTGATATATTGCTTCCCATAAAGAGGAAAAATGAACTAAATCAATAATGGAATGTTTTTTAAATATCTACTATATTCAAGGTGGGATGTAAAAAAGAGATACTGTTAAGTATCATAATATAAACTGAAAGATTAGAAATATATGAAAAATATAATGAATGGTAAAAGGCACAAAGAAGTACCATATTTATATAGAGAATAAATGAAATAATGCATTCTCCAACATAACACAGGGAGGAAAAATTCCCTTTGTGCTAGTCTTGTGGGAACTAAATTCTATTACCTTCATGTACTCCCTCAGTGGAATTCTCTATTTGGATTTTTGTGACTGGCCCTCTCTCCAGTTTTTAAGTTGAGCTAATTATTTTAAATAATTACCAGAAAAAAAGTTGAAAAAAGTCATTTTTTTTCAACCTGTGGGAGGCATCCCAAAGTATAGTAGGAAATGGTTTTAATAGCAGAGCAAATAGACTTGAGGAGGGAAGTGCATTTGAGAAATTTATTCATTCGTTCAACAAGTATTCTGATGCCTGTCACCCTGGAATTTCTCTCTTTTCCCCTAATTATGCCTTCCTATCTTTGGTCTCCATGACACTTGGATGTCTAAGAGTCCAACACCTGAAGATGGGTCCACAAGGAAGTGATGATCATATGTCTCCTGATTGGTCCATCTAGTGGCATTGCTTGGTTTCCTAAACGTATGAAAGCTTACATGCGCCCTCCTACTTAGAGAATCCTCAATGAGGATTTAGTGTAACATTTCAGAGAGATTGTTGATCCCCATTTTGGTCAGGGTGAGAAATCTCAGGAAAGTTTTCTACTGTGTCTGTCTCATCAGTCCCATGCATGTGAAATTTTAAATCTGATATTTACTCAAGTGGGGTAATCATTGGGTTGCTTATTCAATCTTCTACATTTGAATACTGAAGAAAAAGGTTAAAAGTTTTATACAACATTAAAGGTAAACAACAAAGCTCTGGTGTCCTCCATAGAATAATATTAGTCCAGGTGGATGTTTGGACAATGCACAAATGTATTGCTCAAGATAATTTGGTAACATGAAAACAAAACACACAGATTCTAAGATGTTAAGGCTAAAACTAAGAAAGAAAGAAATTCCTTCCTTATTGGTGTTACTCAAATTCATCAAAAAGTCATCAGTTAATATTTCAAATCATATCTTTCCTCTGTCACCAACGTTTGCTCTATGAGAAATCTACATTGGCTTTATCATCATCCCACATGATGGAACAGTTTTATCATAGGCTGAGGATTCCCAGTGAGAAACATACGAGTTTTTCTCTGTGCTCCTCAGTAATCTTTAATGGGTTTGTTTATGTTTGGCTGTCTCTACCAACTTCCCCACAGGGACTTTTCTGTGAACAAAATACTCCAACTCAATTCACTTTTCTTTATTTTAAACAAATATCCGGAAGAATTTAGCCACAAAAACAGAAACTAAATTATGTATTTTAAAGTACTTTTGGAACAACATAAACCATGATGATTATGCTCCAGCAGTTCTGCATATGCCATCCATTTTCCTTGCTATTACTAGTACTGGTTTTCTGATGATTGAAACCCCTCTTTCTTCTTTTATTCTGTTCTTAATTTTAAAAAATAAGCTTATCTTCTTAGAAAAAAAATATTTTGTTGGTTCCAAGACAGAAGACTGGTAAAGGCTAGGCAATGGGGGCTAAATTATTTTCTTGGGGTGACACAGGTAGGAAATACCTGAGACCAAATTTGAACCCAGCACCTCCCATCTCAAGGCCTGACTCTCAGTGCACTGAGTCACTTAGCTGCTCCCTTTTCTTTCTTTTCTTTTTTAGAAAATTTCTATTGTAAATATCACTTCCATTAGGAAAGTTGATCTATAGAAAATGGAATTTGATTTGAGTCTTGAAGGAAGCAAGGAACACTCAAAACAGGGGTGAGGAGGGAGCACATTCTAGACAAGAGGAAAGATAGAAGGTAGAGCGCCATATGAGAAATAGTCAATGTAACAATATGACAACATGCATGGAGGATAGTAAAGTACAGGAAGACTGAAAATAGGCCATCAAGAGCTCCAAATACCTAAGAGAAGCCTTTAGATTTGATTTTGGATGTAATAGGGAGCCCCTGGAGTTTATTGAGTAGGGAGGTGATATAATCAGAACTGCTTGAGAAAAATCACTCTAAAAGATTGAGGTATATGTTAAAAAGACTCATATAGAATGATTTCCGTTAAAAAGGCAGAACAAAGTAAATTGTAAAACTAAAGAGAAAAGTATGCATGTTAGTGCATGTAATATACTCATGGTGAAGAATGTGGCATATTTTGGACATGTTCAATGAAGGAATTTGTTTTGCTTGATTATGCATTTTTGTTACAAGGGTTTTCTTTTTCTTTTCTCAATTTCAATGGCAAGGCAGGAGGATGAGAAAGTTGATTTCTGTGAATTAAACAAATTACTTTAAAAATAAAAATATTAACACTGTCGAGAAAATTCAATTGAAATAACCTTAGATTTAGTTGAAAAATACTTTTGAGTTAAATTTGCTTGAGGAAGGTTGTTTTGAAAGCAGATTTTTTCTTCCTTTCCTTTCTTTAAAGAAAGGATTTATTTTACAATATTTGAGTTAATCAGTTATTGGAATAAAAGCTGTTTTAGACTATAATAGGTATCTTCTAGCACTAGTTCTGTGATCCTAGGATATTAATAATCATAATGAAAAGAAATGATGAGGTGTCTTCAGTGACAATGGGGAATTCCCTGAGCTTGGAATATCACTCTCTCTTTTCCCTACTTCAGCCTACTAAATTCCTATGAATTCTTTAAAGCCCAACTAAAATATTTTTTCTTCTAATTAGTTTCCCCTGATCTTCTCTGTTGGGAATGACCTTTTCCTCCTAGGTCTCACACAGTATTTGGTTTGTACCTCTCTTTGGTACTTATTCATCATTTTGTTAGTTTAATATGTATTACATCATTCTCTTAAACTATAAGCATCTCAAGGTATATAGATGGTATCTTCTCTAAACTTTGAATATCCTTTAGGGTCTCTAGGTGCTTAACAAATGCCTGGTGAAGCAAATTGGTAAACATTCCAGGAGTGAGAAAGGGAAGGAATCTTTTTCCTCCTTCTATATTTAGCTAATATTAAACTGAAAAGATTACACTATGCTGCTGAATTATTCCTGTCATTGCCTTTTATTTTGCTTGCAAACTTGGGTCTCTGTTTCATTGATTCCAAAGTAATTTCTGAAAAAAAGATCTGCAGACATTATAAGGTGCCTGCATCATTAACCATGTCTGTGCTTCCCATGAGAATGACAGCCTCTTAGAAATTCTGATATTTGTATAGAACAAAGGTCAAAGTTGTTTTATTAGCATGCAGACCTAGTCACTATGTAAAACCTTTTGCCAGCAAGCTATACAGTACTTGAAGACTGGAAAGAAGAGTGAGATAGTTTTGGTATGTAAATTTGTGTTCAAATATACATAGAAGAATATACATACCCACACATACACAAATACATGCTGCCAGTCTCATACTTCTTATAATAAACTCATAGATTCTAGATCTTAGGAGGTCCAAAAATAATGGAAGGCAAGATAGTACAGTGACTGGCTGAACAAATTGAGGCATATTATTGTGATGGAATATAATTGTACTATAAGAAATGGTGAGCAAGATGGTTTACGAAAAACCCAGGAAGATAAGAGAGTGAAATGAGCAGAACTAAAACATCATTGTTTATAACTGTAATATTGTAATGATAGTCAACTGTGAAAGATGTAGCTACTCTGATCAACACAGTGATCCAAAACAATTCTAAAGAACTTATGAGAAAAAAATGTTATCCACCTCCAGCAAGAGAATTGAAATCTGAGTGCAAACCGAAGCATAATTTTTAAAGTATCTATATTTTCTCTTGCTTTTCCCCCCAAATGGCTAATATGGAAATATGATTTACATGATGTCACATATATATGATATTGCTTGCCTTCTTGATGGGTGAAAAAGGGCTGATGGGAGGGAAGGAATTTGGAATTCCAATTTTTTAAGAAAGTGTGAAAAATAAATAGCAAGTTTGGGAGAAAAATAAAACATTTCCAATGTTGCATTAAAAAAAAAGATACTGCAGTGTCAAGAGTTATTTGGAATCAGAAGTCTTGAATTCATATCTTGGTCGTAATACTTCTTACCTCTGTGACATGAATTCCCTGAGCTTTTGCACCTACCAAATCTGTAAAATGAATTTGAACCAGATGGCTTATGAGATCTCTTCCAACTTTAAAACTATGATTCAATGAATGAGAAAGGGAAATAAGCAACAAAAGAATAAACCATAAGGAAAAGCTAAAGGGACTGAGGTCTTGGGGGGACTGGACTATGAGAGATGCTTGTTTACAGTTTTTTTTTAGGGGGGGGGGAAACCCAGGTATGCTCTATGTTTGTATTAGGCACTTCTGTTGTGTTGTTCATTCTTTGTTGACCCCATTTGGGGTTATCTCAGCAGAAGAGGCAAGTGGTTTGCCATTTCCTTTTCCAGCTCATTTTACAAATGAGGAAATTGAGGCAAACAGAGATAAGGAACTTCCCCAGGGTCACACAACTAGTAAATATCTGAGGCTATATTTGAACTCAGGAAGATGAATCTTCCTGTTGCCAGGCTCAGCAGCACTTTGTCTACTATGCCATCTAGCATCATGCCAGCTAGTTGTTTTAGGTACTAGATGAAATATAAAATTTAGATAAGGAATGATCTCTCTATCTTCATGGAGTTTATAATCTAATAGAGAGATATGACACATTCACAAATAACTAAAAGAATTCTAGTTTGGGTTGGATGCAGATTGATTGTTCAATATCCAATTCATTCATACATTATAGGTGAAGAGGTGGGTAGGTGATTTAGTGGACAGAATGCTGGGTTTGAAAAAAGGAAAACTGATCTTTTTGAGTTCAAATTTGGCCTCAAACCCTTACTAGTTATGTGACCCTGAGCAAGTCATTTAACCCTTTTTGCCTCAGTTTCCTCATCTATAAAATGAGCTGGAAAAGGAAATGGCAAACTATTCCAGTATCTTTGCCAAAAAAAAAAAAAAAGCCAAAATTGGGTCATGAAATATCAGACATGACTAAAATGACTCAACCAAGTAGGTAGTGACAATATTTACTTTCTCCAGATGATTTTTTTTAAAAACCTAAAATATATAAATGCAATATACATTATTACCTAAACAGTAGAAAGAGGGAAGGGATGATCATATGTGAAGAACATATCTCACAGCATTGTTGCATGGGGAAAAATGAATGTTATATAATTGAGGATTGTTTATAGCATGTACATATGGAAGATTTTCAAGCATGTAAAAAAAATCTCTTTTTTTGTAGATCTTTCAAAATGGGAGAAAAGCTAGGCCATATGTCTAGGATGTATAACAGAGCCTGAATTGGGTAAAGATCTGGATGTGACGGTTTCTCAAGATCTCCTTCAAACTTAAGCTACTTTGATGATCTTGAAAAAAATTTGGATCGTGTCTTTTAAATTGGGCAAAAAATCCAGCCTAAAATTTTAAGGTAGTTTAGTTCCATTAAGAAATGTGGTTGTTTCTTTCTACAGGTCAATTTTCCCCCCCAATAACACATAGACTAAATTGGGGTAGTTGTGCAAGGGTATGCAAAGGAAGAAAGAAGCATGTTCCCTGTCTAACATTTCTGGACTTCAATTTTGGTTGGACTCATACTCATACCTCAGCATCTATTCCCCAACCTTCTCCTTATGTGTAGACCAGATTCACTCTTTTCTAGATAATTTTAATGTTTACAAGTTTCCATGTCAACTGTCCATTCCCTGTCAATTGTTAATCTCATTATTTTATATAAAAAATATTCCTCTTTGATATGTCTAATGCCATGAATAAAATAGCTGTTCCTGGTTAGAATCTTTGAAAAGAGGAGAGACTTTTGTACTTAAAGAAGAGTTTTATGTAAGGGCAAGTCTGTGAAAAATCAGCATGGTTTAAAAAAATGTTTTCTTTCTTATCTAGGAATAGTGCATTAATAGGGCAAAAAGGTCTGGATTTGGAGACAAGAGAATCTGGAAACGGTTTCGGGCTCTGCTACTTATAGCTGTTTGACATTGAACAAGCTGTATTTGAACCTCAGTTTTCTCACCTGTAAAATGAAGGTGTTTAAGCAAATGATTTCTAATCTTTCTCCCAACTATAATTCTATGATCTTATCTTGCAGTTTTGGGGTAGTTCAGTGGCATAGTAGATAGAGCACTGGACCAGGAGTCAGGAAGGTTTCGAGTTCAAATGTGGCCTCAGAAACTTACTAGCTGTGTGACTCTGCACAATTCACTTAACCTTGTTGGCTTCAGTTTCTTCATCAGTAAAATGAACTGGAGAAGGAGGAAATGACAAATCACAACAATGTCTTTGCCAAGAAAACCCAAATGGGGTCTTGAGGAATTAAACATGGCCGGGAAAACTGAACAAAAAAAAACATAACAAATTTGCTTTTAGTACAAATCTGTATCTTATCTCCCTTATCAGCAGAAAGAAAGAAGGGATTTCCAACACAACTCAGCAGCAAGTGTTAGAAAGAGAAATTCCAGTTAAAATTGCCCTATACGATATAAAATATTTAGGAATCTCTGCCAAGACAAACACAGGAATTATATGAACACAACTACAAAACACTTTCCACACAATTAAAAATATATCTAAATAATTGGAAAAACATTAATTGCTAATGGGTAGGATGAACTGATATTATAAAAAAAGACAACCTTACCCAAAATAATTTACTTATTCAGTGCCATATCTATCAAAATACCAAGAAACTTTTTCATAGAATTAGAAAAAAATATAAAAGTTCATTTGGTAGAACAAAAGATCAAAAATATTAAGGAGACTAACAAAAAAATGTGAAGGATAGGGGCCTATCAGTACCAGATCTTAAACGTACTATAAAGCAGTGATCATCAAAATAAAACAGTACTGGCTAAGAGACAGAAGGGAGGATCAAAGGAATAGACTTGGGGTAAATGACTTCAGAAAGATAGTGTACGATAAACCTAAAGATCCCAGCTTTTGGGACAAGAACTCACAATTTGACAAAAACTTTTAGGAAAATTGGAAAACAGTATGGGAGAGATTAGGTTTAGATCTCACACCCTATATGAAGATAAATTCAGAATGGGTAAATGACTTGAATATAAAGAAGGAAACTATAAATTAAATAAACATAGAATAGTGTGTCTGTCAGATATATGGGGAAGGAAAGAACTTAAGACTAAGCAAGATATAGTGAATATTTCAAAATGTAAAATGAATACTTTTGATTACATTAAATTGAAATGGTTTTGTACAAACAAAACCAATGTAATGAAAATTAGAAGGAAAGCAACAAATTGGGGGGAAAATCTTTATAACAAGAACCTCTAACAAAGGTCTAATTTCTCAAAATTGAAAGGAGCTAAGTCAATTGTATGAAAAATCAAGCCATTCCACAATTGATAAATGGGCAAAGGACATGAATATGCAGTTTTCAGATAAAAAATCAAAACTATCAATAAGCACATGAAAAAGTGTTCTAAATCTCTTGTAATTAGGGAAATGCAAATCAAAACAACTCCGAGGTACCACCTCACACTTAGCAAATTGGCCAATATGACAGTAAAAGAAAGTAGTAAATGTTGGAGGGGATGTGGCAAAATTGGGATACTAGATGCATTGCTGGTAGAGTTGTGAATTGATCCAACCATTCTGGAAGGCAATTTGAAACTATGCCCAAGGGTCTTTAAAAGACTGGCTGCCCTTTGATCCAGCCACACCACTGCTGGGTTTGAATCCCAAAGAGATAATGAAGAAAAAGACTTGTCCAAAAATATTCAGTCATGTTCTTTGTAGGGCCAAAATTGAAAAATGAGGGGATTTTCATCAATTGGGGAATGGCTGAATAAATTGTGGTATCTGATTGTGATGGAATACTATTGTGTTGACAGGAATGATGAACTGGAGAAATTCCATGTCAACTGGAAAGAGCTTCAGGAATTGATGCAGAACAAAAGGTGCAGAACCAGGAGAACATTATACACAGAGACTGATACATTATGGCACAATCAAATGTAATAGACTTTTCTACTAGAAGCAATGCAATGATCCAGGGAAATCCAGAGGAACTTATAAGAAAGAATGCTAAGAACATCCTGAAAAAGAACTGTGGGAGTAGAAATGCAGAAGAAAAACATCTTATTGATCATGTGGTTTGATGGGTATATGATCATTCTATTGCAAATATTAATGATATAGAAATAGGCTTTGAACAATAACACATGTAAAACCTAGTGGAATTTCTCATTGGCTGCAGGAAGGGGGTAGGAGGAAGGGAGGGAAAGAACATGAATCATGGAACCATGGAAAAATATTCTAAATTAATCTATAAAATTTTTTAAAATAAAAAAATAGAGAAGGGGTAATCACATTCCCCTCTGCCCCACCTCCCCTTTCATCAATGATTTACATGTCATGCTGACTAGTGTTAAACAAAGAATAGTTACATTCATGAATTCTTCATCTTTTTTCCTTACTAACAGGAAGCCTAATTATTTAAGTAGAAACCTTCTGCTCTGATTAAGGTCATCAATAAATAAAGCTGTGTTAGCATTTTTCCAAATACCTTTGGATTTTACAAGATTTATTGTAAAAAATATTAAATCAAGGAAATGAACTTTAGTGACCTTAGTGCAGAACTTGTAATTGGGAAGTCTACTAACCAAGTATAAGGAATGTATTTACAAAACTACCATAGATATCTGGGTATGAGGTAGATGGGATGAGTGGATAGAGTCCCAGGTCTGGTGACAGGAAGACTTACTTGACTTCAAATCCAGCCTCAAATAATTATGAGCTGTGACTCTGGGAAAGTCACTTCATCTTTTTTTTTTTGTCTCGGTTTCCTAATCTGTAAAATGAGGATAATAATAGTACCTATCTCACAGAGTTGTGAGGATCAGTGTCTGGCACGGCTTGGAATCAGAACTTGAATTCAAATTTCATCGTAAGAACTTAATTGCTCTGTGACCCTTGGAAAGTAACTTACCTTTAATGCCTCATTTTCCTCAACTGTAAAATGGGGATAATAATAGAACCAACTTTCCAGGTTTTTTTGTGAGGCTCAAATGAGAAAAATATTTGAAAAAAATACTTAGCCCAGATACTTAGTAAATGTTTGTTTTCATCCACGTTTTATTTTATATATAAAAACCAAACCACAACTATGAATTTTCCCTTTGTTATTCCTTTGACAATTAACTTGTTCAGTTTTTAGTTAGAACATATATAGTGAACATTTTTATTATATGTGTAGTAAGACAGTGATATACACTGATCTCTTTCCTTCAAATCTCAGATAAAATCTCAACTGCTGCAGGACATATATCCAAATCTCACACCAGCTACTGGTATCTTCTCTCTGCTACTACCAATCCTAGACTCTATAAGTTTTGTATGTAAATGGTTATTAGAACTTGAAAGCAGGAACTGTTTTTTGTTTTGTTTTGTTTTGCTTTGTTTTGCTTTGCTGTGTAACTCCATAACTTAGCACAGTGCTTGGCACATAGTAAGTACTAGTTGGTTAGATTTGACAGTATGGGAAAGCAAGTCTATGACAAAAACCATATCCTTGTATGGATATCCATTCCAAATCATAACTTTTCCTATTATGGTTTCAATATGTCTGGGGTCAGCATAAGAAATGAAATGAGAATCATTTGGGAGTTTTGTGGCAGCTGCGGAAGGCCAGCAGATAGCACAAAAAGTATTTAGAAAATATAAAGCCTGTGACCAAGTACTTACCCCAAATTTTACAAGGTACTATAAATACCCCACCAAAAGAAAATAAAAATTCAGACTTCTTCTTCGATATGAAGGGAGGGCCAAAAATTTTACATGGATTTTCCAGATTATAGGAGGTAGGGAAGGGAGCACATTCCTAACCTCTATGACGTGGAAGGGATAACTGAACTTCTTTAACTCTTAAGAAAAAGAACTTTTGTCATTCAGGTTAAGAAACATGCATTAAATATGTATTTGCCTACATGTATTATATGTCATTAACATAGATTTTATTTTACCCTAAAAAAATTCAAATAAAATCAGAAAACAATGTTCTATAGGGTAATTCTCCCTTGTTGAGGTAGGGAAAGGAATTCTTTCTAAATGATGATTATTTCTATTAATCATAGCTGGCAATTCATTTGCCACAAGCTGCTCTGCTTGGTTCAGCTTCAATCATCATCTTCATCATGCCCTGCCTAAAATAAATTCATCACCAGTAAACTAATCACCATGGGGTTTGCTTCATTTTTGTACTCATGTGTCTTAGCTCCCTCTATTTGAGGGCTAAAAGGTAGAGCAAGAAATATCTCCCAAAGCTTTCTTTTAATTGAGGGCTCAAAAATGCCAGCCATCTGCTGTACTTGGCTTCAACTAAATCATCACCTTAATCATGATGATGTACCAGGTACTCTCCGGGCAAGTCCCTCCCTTTTTCAGCTTTCTTTTGTGTATTGTCTTCTCCTATTAGATCGTAAAGTCCTTGAAGGCTGGGACTATCTTTTTCTTATTTGTATCACAGTTTCTACTTAGCACAGTGCCCCTGTGCTAAGTACAATTTTACTAAATTGCAAAAAGGGCCAGTGATTTTTGTACATTGGTAGAGGTAGTCAGAAAGTTTAAAAACTAATGTAGCATTGAAGTAATTTGGAATAGTAGAGGAAAAAAAATCTTTTAAATTATTCCAAAGTGGATAGAAAGCCAAAGTCTGGAGATAAGAAGTCCTGGGTTCAAATTTAGATCCAGATACTTTCTAGCTGTGTGACCTCAGGCAAATCACTTAATCCTAATTACCAAGCCCTTACTACTTTTCTGCCTTGGAACTGATTCAGTTTAAATAAATATGTAAATTATTCCAAGAACATTGTACTTATTATGCAGATATGTACATGACTTAATATTTTATTTCAGAGTAATTAATTAGGATTCACTGTTTTCGTATAGTCCAGTAGTCATAGTTACCATATTTTCTCTTTATTTTCTTCTAATTATATACAACATATAACCTCTTAGAATTTAAGTTGGTAACAATGAAAACAAAAAGGTATAATTATTTTAACAAGCAACAGACTTACAATTGCATTTCTTCTGAACAAATCTAAGCTTGCATGCCGTTCTGTAGGTAGACAATCGGATGCGATCCAAATCTTGGGCTCCTGGTGAAAAGAAATACATGTATGCTGAGAAATGCATTCAGAGGGAAGTTTTGTAATGTTCACAAGCAAAATAGACTGGCAGTATACATTGTACATTTTTACTAGCTTTCCTTCCTCCCCCAATCTTAAAACATATTTGCAATCTAAGCTTCAAAATGATCTGCTCTATATCACCTGGTTTCAGGCAGGGCTACCTATGCTTCCAAGGAATCAGGCATATCTATTCAACTTTGGAAATCTCACAGTGGAGCTCCTCCATGAAATAAAAAATGAGAAGCTTAGCCTGCTGTGTCTGTCACTTTGTAAAACAATCTGGTCCAGCTGCAGGCTAAAAGACAAACTGGCTGAGCTCCCTATCAAAGGGGAAATAGCAACACAGCCACAGGGAAGCTACATTTTTATCTTTTTAAAAAGATGAATTAAAATTATCAGATAATCTCAGAAATATATATATTCTTTTTAAAAATTTTTTTATTTGGTCAATTTCAAATATTATTCCTTGGTTACAAAAATCATTTTCTATTCCTCCCTACCCTCTCCTCACTCCTCTCATAGTCAACATGTAATTCCACTGGGTATTATATGTGCCCTTGATCAGAACCTATTTCCATGTTGTTGGTGTTTGCATTAGGATGTTCACCCAGAGTCTATATCCCCAGCCATATCCCCTCAACCCATGTATTCAAGCAGTTGTTTTTCTTCTGTGTTTCTACTCCCACAGTTTTTCCTCTGAACGTAGATAGTGTTCTTTCTCATAGAGCCCTCTGGGTTGTTCAGGAATACTGCATTGCCACTAACGGAGGAGTCCATTACATTTGATTGTACCACATTGTGTCAGTCTCTGTATATAATATTCTCCTGGTTCTGCTCCTTTCCCTCTGCATCAATTCCTGGAGGTTGTTCCGGACTCCATGGAATTCCTCCACTTTATTATTCCTTTTAGCACAAGTATTCCATCACCAACATATACCACAATTTGTTCAGCCATTCCCCAATGGAAGGGCATCCCCTCATTTTCCAATTTTTGGCCACCACAAAGTGCAGCTATGAATATTCTTGTACATGTATTTTTCCTTATTATCTCTTTGGGTACAAACCCAGCAGTGCTATGGCTGGATCAAAGGGCAGACAATCTTTTAGCACCCTTTGGGCATAGTTCCAAATTGCCCTCCAGAATGGTTGGATCAGTTCACAACTCCACCAGCAATGAATTAGTGTCCCTACTTTGCCACATCCCCTCCAGCATTCATTACTTTCCATAGCTGTCATGTTAGCCAATCTGCTAGGTGTGAGGTGATACCTCAGGGTTGTTTTGATTTGCATCTCTCTGATTATAAGAGATTTAGAACACTTTTTCATGTGCTTATTAATGGTATTGATTTCTTTGACTGAAAATTGCCTATTCATGTCCCTTGCTCATTTATCAATTGGAGAATGGCTTGATTTTTTGTACAATTGATTTAGCTCTTTGTAAATTTGAGTAATTATACCTTTGTCAGAGGTTTTTGTTATGAAGATTGTTTCCCAGTTTGTTATTTCCCTTCTAATTTTGGTTACATTTATTTTGTTTGTACAAAACCTTTTTACTTTGATGTAATCAAAATTATTAATTTTACATTTTGTGACTCTAAGTCTTGCTTGGTTTTAAAATCTTTCCCTTCCCAAAGGTCTTGCATTATACTATTCTGTGTTCACATAGTTTACTTAGAGTTTTCTACTTTATGTTCAAGTCATTCACCCATTCTGAGTTTATCTTGGTGTAAGGTGTGAGATGTTGAGAAATACATATATTCTTTAAAAACAAACTTTTTAAAATTCTGAAGCTCCTATCAAATCTGGGCAGAAAAGATATCAGGTATTGCAAGCAAAGATCAGTCTATCAAATAGCATTTATTAATTATCTATTATGTTCCAATAAGTGTGAAACTTTGGGGATACCAAAAAAGAAAAACAAACCCCAAACAACAACAAAAACAACAATCAGTCCTTCTCAAGTACTCAAAGTCTAAAGGAAGAAAGTAGATTTGTTTCCTACCCGCACTATAGCCTTCTTTCTACAGGTCCCCAGAGAATATAGCAACTTGTGTTCTCTGGGGACTGTTATCTCACATTGTTATTCTTTTAAGTTTTGTGAATTTTCTTTATGCAAATTCATTAGTTTGCATAATTGTTAATTTGCATAAAGTTAAATTCTACAAACATTTATTCAAACACTGTGCTAGACCTGGGGAAGCAAAGAAAAAAAATAGTCCCTTAACCTCAAGCAGGTGAATTCTACTGGTAAAGGGGTATCTTATAGACAGATAAACAAACAAAAATACATGCAAAATAGATACAAAATAATTTTAATGAGGCAAAGGAGGCCAAGAAACATTTTGTGTTGGGAAGTGGCACTTGAACTAATTCTTAAAGGAGTTCCAAGAGATAGTCTACCTGAGCCACAACAAATTATATGGCCCAACTTCAATTTGGTTTTACCAGTTAACAACTCTATTTGTCTTTCCCTGATTCCTTAGCTGCTATCTACATGAGCTGTGCTAGACCTTGGGAGGGAGGGAAGGAAGGAAGGAAGGAAGGAAGGAAGGAAGGAAGGAAGGAAGGAAGGAAGGAAGGAAGGAAGGAAGGAAGGAAGGAAGGAAGGAAGGAAGGAAGGAAGGAAGGAAGGAAGGAAGGAAGGAAGGAAGGAAGGAAGGAAGGAAGGAAGGAAGGAAGGAAGGAAGGAAGGAAGGAAGGAAGGAAGGAAGGAAGGAAGGAAGGAAGGAAGGAAGGAAGGAAGGAAGGAAGGAAGGAAGGAAGGAAGGAAGGAAGGAAGGAAGGAAGGAAGGAAGGAAGATGTATTATGTGCCAGGCATTGGGCCCCATTCACTCACTTTCCTTACTCTTCAAATTTGCAATCTGGTTTCTGATTTTATCATCAGTCAGCTCCAACTTCTCTCTCCAGAGTTAGCTACATTCTCTTAACTGAAAAAAGTAATGGTTTTCATTCCTCATTTTTCAGCCTATCTGCTACATTTGACATTATTAATCCACTTTATATCTGCTGTCCTAACTGATTTCATCTTTGGGGAATAAGATGTCCCTTTCGGGATAAGCTCATCACTTCTAAATTTATCACTTAAACCCTGATTTATACCACCTCCCTCAGCCTCTTCTCCCCTCTGAGTGGATAGCTCTAGGGGGAAGTTCTAAACTCCTACCACTGCCTACATTTATAGAAGATAGAAATTGTACTCAACTCACTCCACTTGGCATCAGATATCTTGCTGGTTTCAACTTTATGAGTCTCTGGAACACTGAGTCCTCCTAACCTCTTGCTTGCCTCTTTCTCTGTGTTATCTCCCTCTTTAGATTGCAAGCTCCTTGAGAGTAGGGGCTGTCCTTGCTTTTTATTAAGTGTATGCACAGTACTTGGCACACTGTGTGGCACACACACACACACACACACACACACACACACAGGTGCTCAATAATTGCTTGTTGATTAACTAATTCATTCTAAATGCTCAGAAACTATAAGCTTTAATAATCTATGGTTGAATTTTCTAAAGGAATCAAGACCACTAAAATGTAGTTTCTTGAATCTACTTCTTTCATCTTCCTGAAAAAAAAAATAATATTTGTTTATTTCAGTTTGGGGGGCACACCTCCTTTCTCAGTGGTTAAGAACAGTGATTTCTGTCATTACACATAAAGGATCTTTTTTTAAAAAGAAGTATCCTGGAATAGAATTTGTCAGGTTAAGAGACAAATTCAAATAATGCTATTAGATACTTGGGCTCCCACCCCTGACCTTTCTCTTTTCTCTCTGTCTTTGTCTCTCTCTTATCAGTAAGTTCATTACTTCTATGTTTTTATTGCCTTAATCATAATAATGCTCTAAACATGATATAAAAATGTTCTTAACAGCTCATTTAGCCTTCCTTATATTAGTCTCACAGCTTTTTGTTACTCCTTCATTGCTATACTTGGTTATTGACCCTTTTCCCATTATTTACATATGTCCCTTTAAATTCTGACCTCATCAGAGAACCCATTGAGTATTTCCACTGGTCCCTTTTAGAAACATAGTGGATTGAGGGTTAGGCCTAGAAAAGCAAGTCCTGGGCTTGAATCCTGATTCAGAAATTTACTAACTATATAATTCTGGGCAAGTTACTTAGCCTCTTTGGGCCCCAGTTTTGTTATCTGTACAATGAAAGCTAAATTTCAGAGCCCTTCCAGCTTTAAATCTGTGATTCTATTACCTTTCCTTTTTACTCCCTGGGTTTGTTTATGGTTATGTTGACAGAATCTGGGTGCTTTTATTTTTGAATTTATTCTTCTTCTTGGTGTATGCATAGACATACACACGTTTTATGCACATATATGTGTGTATGTATGTTTGTTTCTGGCCATGGGATGATTCCTATCTTTTTGTCTTTTGGCTAAGACTTAAGTGCTCAAGAAATGCTTAGTGACTTGTTGACTTAGAAGATGGTAGCTTTAATAAATGCCTGCTCATCCACTGATTGTCTGAAGCTACAAAGCTAGTTATAGGAACATCTCCAGCCAGAACCCAGACCTCAAAATTCCCAGCCCAGTGCCCCTTTCCCTAGAACAGTAGGTTTTGTGTTGGAACTACTTTGATAACCTTGTTAATGTTATAATGACTTTGTAGGGGAAGAAGAAAGGGAACAAAGGGCTGTTACTTATGAAAGACATTTTCATTTTGACTGAATACTTCTTTCTCACTAGTGAGTCAGTTATTTGGAAATTTTGTCTCAGAAGGAAAGATTTTTGGACAAAGTGGGCCTATTCCTTTATCCCCTAAATCATGAATAAACATGGTTCTTAACCTTTCTTCTACTTCCATTGCTTATAATGCCATATAGAGAGAGGCCCCTCAATAAATATTCAATTGGATTTGCCAGATATCCTTCTCCATTATGTCTTTTGTGCATTTTTCTAGACAAAAGGTCTATTTACTTTCTTTTACTGTCAACTCTTATGTCTTGATATTGCTTATTCCATGAGCCTCATACATCTGGGACTCTGATACCTCTGCCTTCCTGAACACTACCAATTCATAGCAAAAGTGAATTTTCAATATTTGATTCCAGTTTTCTTTTTCCATTTGCACAATTAGTTTTCTCCACCTTTTTTACTGTTTTGCTGACAACACCTGGAAGAACTAACACTTTTCTCCCACCCAACATTTTCTTCAGTCACACCAAGCCCTCCCTCCTCATTTGTACTGCAGTCAGCATTTGGGTATCACAAACAATCCCTTCTTTTATAACTAGGTAATTGTTTTATCCAGCTGACTCCCATTTAATGCTCTCTCCAGCTAACCATTTAGTACTCATTAGTACTGATGGAGAAGCAACCCCCCTCCACTCACACACTCACACTGATGGTGACTGAAGGTCAGATACATTTGGGTGTTTGGGAGTGAAACCTGAGCTTTATTTAGGATACTCTGGGAGGAAAGATGTACCTTTGTTTAACTTGCTTAACTATTCTTTTTCCTGTAATCAACTAGAAATGTGTTCCAAAGTAATCAAAAATATCTTATCAGGTTCTCTAATTACTCATAAAACCATTCATTAAAACCTACAAAATCCCTAAAAACTTCATAATGAAGCCCAGGTTACAGCTAGGGAAAAATAACATAGTTAACCTCATCATTAGAACCCTGCCCAGGGCCCTCTTCTCTTCTCCCTTTACATTTTCTATTTTGATGATTTTATTAGCCCCCTATGGGTTCAACTATCATTTCTGTGAAGAATTAACTCTGAAATTTTCCTATATAATCCTTACCTCTCTACTGAGCTTGAGTTTTAAATTACCAATTTGCCTGATGGCCATATCTAACTGGATGTCCAAAATCTTTGCCCCTAAAGGTGCTCCTCCTCTCGAGGTCAATTTCTGTTGAAATCACCACAATTAATCAATCAATAAGCATTTATTAAGCACCCACTAGGTGCCAGTAACACTCAAGGTACTAGGGAGAGAAAGACAAAAGTTAAAATACTCCCATCTTTCAATGATTGATTTCAAGACTGTTTTACAGTCTAGTAGGGAGAAATAACATATATATACAAAATAGATAAACGGTAATTTAGAGGGAAAGGGACTAGTAGCTTGGGTGAGCCATCCAGGTTCACAACTGCCCTTGGACCACCCTCAGTTCTTCATAGTTCCTCACCACCTCTACACATAATTAGTTGCAGTTGCCAAATCTTATCAGATTGACCTGAATAATCTTTCTCTTCTTTCCATTCTTATGACCATCATCTAGTTCAATCCTCCATAATTTCTTGCCTGGACTATTGTAACAACTTCCCTAGCTACATATCCCCTCTTTTCTCTCCCGTTCATCTTCTACCTAGCTTTCAAACTGATATTCCTAAAATAGAAGTCTGAATGTGAAAGTCTTGCTCAAAAATTTTCAGTGTTTCCCTAGGATAGAATACAAATACCTGTTTGTCTTTTAAGCACTTTACAGTCTGAGACCAAATTATTTTCCCAGATTGGTTTCACATTCTCATCTTCATTTATTCCTTCTTAGCCAAACCAGCCTAACAGAATACTCTTTTCCCCTTCTGTGACTTTGCCCAGGATGTTGTTCAGCCATCTTCCAACATGTCTAATTCTTTATGACCCCACAGTTGAGGATTTCTTGGCAAAAGTATTGCAGTAATTTGCTATTTCCTTCTCCAGCTCATTTTACAGATGAGGAAACTGAGGCAAATAGAGTTAAGTGACTTGCCCAGGGTCACACAACTAATAAGAGTATGAGGTCAAATCTGAACTCAGGTCTTTCTGACTTCAGGCAAGGTGCTCTCTTCACCACCTAGCTGCTTATGTTCACCATATCTGAATGATTTCTTCTCATCAGGGAATCCTTCATTCTCTTTCAGGCTCAGCTTGAGTCATGAGACTCAAGAGACGTTTCCTGGTTTCTCCAGTTGTTTATGTTCCTCCTTCCACCCCACTCCAATTCTTAGTATTTGGCGGGGGGGGGGGGGGGGGGGGGGGGGGGGGGGAGGTTGTTGTTGTATTTGTCTGTATACATGTCATTTCTCCCAAATAGAAGCTTATAAGCTTCTTGAGAGTAGGGACGAGTTTATTTTTGTTGTTGGATCTCCAGACTCTCACATAATTTCTGGTGTACAGAGCAGGTACTAAATAAATGCTTATTGAATTCAATTGTAAAAAGTAAAAAATAAATAGTTTCCATCTACATACAATTTATGTTCACATTTTAATCTGATAAGGCATTGCCAGGAGCAAAAATTAATTAAGTTAAATTCAAGTATCTGCAATGTTATCATGGGTACATTGTTTTATAATGTTAAATCCAGAGGTTTTTTTTTTCCTTCTAAATTAATAAAACAATAACAAAAAAAATTCTTCCCTTTTCTTAAGCAGCCTTGAGGACAAAATGTTAAAAAAAATTTTTTTTTATGGTTAGTCACACTGTTCTGATGTGGAACCTCATTCCATTTTAAGGTTATTAGAAGCCTATGTTTGAATTTCTAAGGTTCATCCCAGCTCTGATATTCCATGATTCTACCTGTGCCTTTGATCTCATCCCCTCCAGGCCCTTGTTCTTATAGTTAACCCTTCTCTCTCATCCATCTTTAGTCTCTTGTTCTCTGCTGCCTAAAAGTTTTCCCTGATCCTATAAAGAAGTAAAACAAATAGATGAAAAACCTTTATTCTTATGCCCTATTCATCTATCTTTGATCTCTTTTCTCATTCATGAATAAAATAAAAAAAAGTTTACACTGAATGGCTATAATTTTCCCACCATCTACCCTTGCTTCAACACTTGCAATCTGGCTTCTGTCCCTACTCCCTGACTAACTCTCTCAAAGAACACTGTAGAGGAATAGAGGAAAGAGGATTCCATTTGGGGTCAGTGGGACCTGAGCTCAGATTTCAGCTTTGCTCCACACTCACCTAGGAAAGTTACTTAACCTTCAGGACAACAAAGATCTCTGTGAGGTGATCTTTGAGGTCTCTTTGAACTGTAAATCTTATGATTTAAAATCACAAATGACCTTTTAATTGTCAAACTCAACTACTTTTTTTTTTTAGTTCTTATCATCTGTGACTTGTCCAAAGTATTTAAAAGTTATCTGCTTCCTCAACATTCCTGGTCATCCTTTGTGAGGATGTTATATGACCCAACTGGGTGAAAAAAGCTCTGGAGAAGACTCAAATTCCCTGAAGCCACTCAATCACTGTAAGGCCTGAAGTAATGGCTCCCTCACCTCCAACTTTTACTTTCTTTCTAATCTTGCCTATATTCATTTTTTTATATGTATGAAAAATTTAAAGTATTCAAAATTCATCTATTTTATACTTGATAATGCTTTCTGTCTCTTGTTTATTCATAAAATCATCTCATATCCACTAATTTGAGTAGTTAATATGTTTGTTTGTTCTCCAAATTTGCTTATATCTCCCTTTTTGCTTAATGTTCAGGGAGAGGAAAAAAGTATGTAATGTCCACTATCCACAATAGCTTGAAGTCTGATGGTAATTCCTAAGAATGGTTTTGGCTTTTGAATATTAAAATATTCCTCATTTCTTATCTTTAATGGAGGAAAAGACCCACAGCTGTTTTTTAACACTTTCAGATGGTCAGACAGGGATCAGATTCTTCACTCTTTTAGATGTTATGGTAAAGCATACAAGTAATTTGGTGATTTGACCATATCAGAAAAGAATTTCATTTCGGAGACTGGTCCAGAAACTTGCAAGTGATGAATGGTGATAGAAAGAGGGGAGTTGTATAAGAACATGGAAATTTCTTTCAAAAAAGAAATATCCAAAAGAAAATGGAAGCTTGATTTTGGTTGTCATTTCCATTCCTAATTTTAATTTCCTTTTCTTTTGTTAGGTCAAATATTGCCCTGATACCACTAGAGTTTTGAAGGGTGACAAAAAAAAAATATGGATAAGCAACAAAAAGACGAGACTACTAAAGCAAATGTTGATATGGTACAAAAATATGGGCATTGCCTAATTCCCCACGCCCCTTGAAACAAATGAAAAAAAATTAACTTTGCTTATTATTGTTGTCTTATGCATGGAAGTTGAGATAGAAAGCCAATAAGAGAACAGCTTTTTCTCTATCACATATATTTTTAAGTGTTTTTTTCTTCAATGTCAAATATCTCTTTCTTTATGAATATGGAAATGAGGCTTAGAACTTAAGGGAGACAGCCAATTTAGTTTTACAAAAAAAAATAGGTCCCTCCATTTTCCTCCTCCTTGTAAAAACACAGGCACTGATGTCAAACAGTGACTAAATAGACTCACCTTTCTCTAGGTTCTCTCTTGTAGTTGCTAAGTACAAGGCTTGGCTCTCTGCCTCTATTTATGTAGTAACCTGCCTCAGAGCTATTTTTATCTTTTATTTTTCTTTGTGCTTTGCAGGTACTGGTTAGTAGGACAGATTCTCCCTCTCTGCATGAGATAGGAAGAACAGATGACAGTTTGGCAAGATAATTTGGCATAGTTGCTGGGTCTGATTCTTCTTCCTTATATGAACCTGGGATTTCTGTCTCTTTGTAATCTACATGTTAAAGAAGAAAATCTTAGCATCAAATAGTATTTAGCAAGTTCAGATAAAAATTTTAACTCAAAGATCTATGTCTACCTAGGGGTGTGTGTATAAATATACATACACAAAGATGCATAAACCTAGAACTATTATTTCATCTGTATGTCTTTTCCCACATGAAAAGTCCTTCCACTAATGTATATCTGCAACCAAGCCATAGGTTTTTGTTTTGTTTTGAAAACCCTTACTTTTTGTAATAGTATCATTTCTTTCTTTTTTTTTTAATTAAAAACCCTTACCTTCCGTCTTGGAGTCAATACTGCGTATTGGCTCCAAGGCAGAAGAGTGGTAAGGGCTAGGCAATGGGGGTCAAGTGACTTGCCCAGGGTCACACAGCTGGGAAGTGTCTGAGGCCAGATTTGAACCTAGGACCTCCCATCTCTAGGCCTGGCTCTCAATCCACTGAGCTACCCAGCTGCCCCCAATAGTATCATTTCTAAGACAGAAGAGTGGCAATGGCTAGGCAATTGGAGTTAAGTGATTTGCCCAGGGTTATACAACTAGGAAGTGTCTGAGATCAGATTTGAAGCCAGGTTCTCCAGTCTCCAAGCCTGGCATTCTACCCATTGCATATGGTTTTAGAGAATTGTATATGGTTTTAGAATTGTCTGAGGAATTAAGAGGTTCACTGACTTGCTTACAGCTAGTATGTGTCAAGTGAAAGGATTTGAATGTAGCTCTTCTTGACTATAAGATTTATACTGTAGCCATTCTAGGACACTATTAGAATTTGCCACTCAGACTAATTTCTATTTTAATTTCTGTGAAATCATATGTAATGTTGGGCAAGTATCTTAAAATGTCTAGTTTCATGTAAAAGACTTTTGCTGGTAGGGGAACCATAATGCTACAAAATCTATATGTTTCCTTTCTCCATTTGGTAATGAGAAATTCAAAGCAGGATAGAGATGACAATTAGAACTGGGATTTCAGGGTATAGAGAAGCCACTGGCTAAGAAGATGTTTCAGGTAATTGGGACTAGCACTTTGTCAATTCTAGTTTCAGAGTTGCCCAGAATAGAGGTGCCAAGCCTAAACTGAAATGGGAGGCACTAACCCCCTACATAAGGATCCCCCCCTTGGGTTGCAAATTGACATAGAAAAAAACATATTAATAATATTTATGTTTTATTGTATTTTTATTTCTGCAACTTGTTTTAATCTGGTTTCACATTTGAAAATTTTGAAGACTTTGAACCTTGAGTGACAAGGATCAAATACTTGCCCAAGATGCCGTAGTCAATAGGTGTCCAGGGTAAGACTTGATCCTAGCCCTTCTGACTGAGGCAAGCACTAATATCTACTCTGCCACTGGTAAAAGCAGCAATAATGAAAATTAAAGTACATTTCTAAAAATTTCCATACTTACTCATGAGAAATTCAGAGAAATGAGAAATTCAAAGTACATTTCTAAAAAGTTCCATACTTACTCATTTCTGCAAATAGCTGTCTTCTTTCTGCCATGGTATTTCCTCTTTTCCCACTATCTTCAATCATTCTATGGAACAAAATGATTACATGGTATTATTATCCCCAAGCTACTGAGGAATTCATTTTATCTGGAAATAAATTCATAAATCTTATTTACTGTATAAACATAGAAAATAAAATTTAAATAAAACTACATTAAATAGGTATAGCCTCCACTTTTCACTAACTGAAAACACTCCTGATATGTCAATCCCTACATATTTTTCCAAAGGAGATTCTATTATGATATTTGGAGTTAAGTCAATAAACATTTATTAAGGCACTTAATATGGACCAGGTCTAGTGCTAAGTGCTTGCTGGGGGTACAAAGAAGGCAAACAAACAAACGAAAAAAATCCAGTCCCCACTCTTAAGGTGCTCACAGACTAATGGGGATGACCACCAACAAAAGACACACATGAATAAGATATAAACAGAATAAACTGTTTTATTTTATATATATGTTTTATATATATTTATAAACAGAAGAGAGCTGGGAATATTAAGGGAGATCAGAAAAACCATTCTTAGAGAGGGAATCCCCAAATAGAGCACAATGGAGCTCAAGCACTTCTCTGTACCAGTCACCAGGCTAACCAGGCTTCCCTGACTGCCTTCTGGTCTCAGCTAAAGTCTTATCTCTGCATGAAGCCTTTCCCAGTCTTCCTTTATCATAATAAGCTTTCCTTTCCAATAAGCCTGTCACCTATATATATCTTTTTTGAACATGTTTGTTTGCATGTTGTCTCCCTGATAAGACTGTGAGTACCTTAAAAGGTACTGTTTTCCTTCCTCCTATATTTAGCAAAATATCTGGCTTTACAAGATATTTAATAAATGCTGGTTTACCAACTGACTGAAGGAGCTGGATAGGGGGGAAAAGGTACAAAAAGGCCATGATGAGATGGTGAAAGGAGAACTGTATTTCCTATAACTTGGGGAGTTCTCATTTAACATTGGAAAAGAAACCTAGCAATGAGATCTCCTCACAAAACTTATATTTGGCTGCAAATTTGACAGGCTGTATATTGCCACAAGAACCAAAATTATTCTTCTCAGAGAAGACTTAAGAAAGTATTGGTTTACTTGACTTGAGGCAAAGCAAATGGAACATTTTGTAAGACTTCAAACATTTCTACAAAATAAATATCATCTATTATTTATTATTATTATTTAGATCTTGAAGTAAACCCTCTCTCTGGTTAAATTAACCCAAACTTCTCCTTTTAATAAATATACAAAAGATTGGTAGTGTTGCTGAGATTTCTCTTCTAATGTTCACAAATAGTGTAGATGAATGACTTAAAAACTCTTTTGAACCCATTACTAAAAAACGTTGGAACTTCCACTCCTAATTGCACACATTTCCTTATTTGTAAACTTTATAATTTGTAATGAATAACAAACTCTACTGATAATTATTTATATTATAAAATTGTATACAAAAACAAAACATTTAAATGATGAAATAAAGGCAAAATAATATTTGATCCCAGAATCAATAGGGAAATCACTAGAGTTTATGGAACAGGAGAGGGGCATTATTAGATTTTCACTTTAGGAAAATCATTTTTGGTATCTATGTGAATGAGAGATTGGAAATAGAAACTTGAGGCAGATAGACAAATTAGAAGCCTATTGAAATAGTACTGAGAGAAGTCATGAGGGTCTGAACTAGAGTGGTAGTTCAGAGAGTAGTGAGAAGGGGAAAGTTTTGAGAGGCAAAGAGGTAGAAATGACAAGATTTAGTAACTAATTGGATATGTGGGAGAAATAACACCAAGGTTAATAACACCTTTGGGGCCAAGAATGGATGATGGCACCATCAAGAGTAATAGGAACACCTGTGCATACCCCTTAGCCCTAGCAATACCATAACAGTTGGTTCTATTTCTTAAGGTTACTAGGAAAAAAGAAAAAGAGCCTCTCAGTTCTAAAATATTTTTAGCGATTCTCTTTGTGGCAGAAAAGAACTGGAAATTTAGGGGACGTCCATCAATTGGGGAATGGCTGATCAACCTGTGGAATATGATTATAAAGGAATACTACTGCACTATAAGAAATTATGAGCAAGTTAATTAAAAATATGGAAAGAACTACATAAAATTATGAAAAACAAAATGAGTAGAACCAAGAAAACATTATATATAGCTAAAAATTGATGTCAGAAAAATAACTTATAAATGTCCACCTTCAAAGAAATAATTGATAAATAGGAACACAAAAGTTTATATATTTTGTTTATATATATTTATATATATATAGTTTATATATATTTTTGTCAAATGATGCTTTGTTGAGTGAGGAGAGGGGAAGGAGGAAGAGAGATAGCTGGGAATTTTAATGTAACTAAAATACATTAATTTAAAAAGAATGATAATTAAAATAAACAAAAATTTTACTAAAAAGAGATAATAGGGATGTTTGAAACTTGGGTAGGCTTTTGGGGAAAGATAATGTGCAATGTAATCTTTGCTCTCTTATAACTTGTCAATAGTTTCTCATCCTATTAATTCATTCTATGATATCCAAAATAAAGAAGAGGAAAGAGGGCTCTTATTCACTGATCACTTGTCCTGAAGCATAAAGATGTTGGGGAAGAAGGCCCCAAATTTTCCCTTTGATTCCTGCACAGAGAAGAATTTTAACTTCCCTGAGAGGCTGGATCATAGCTCTGAAAAGGGTACTTTGGGATTATATTGGGTAATAATAGTAGGCAAGGGTTCTTTTAGAGACAAGCCCCAAGACTGAGTATCATGGAAAGTACAAGATGTGATTCATTTTTCCACACTCTAAGTGGTTCATTACATGCCCCTAGAAGTCAGGTTGTGACAGTTCCTACTTGGTAACCATTGATCTAGAAGATGTCAGTTCAAATTTCATCTTCCATTTATTTTCTGTGTGCCATTGAGATAGTTACTTCTTTAGACATCAATTTCCTCATCAAAAAAATGAGGAAGTTAGATAGGATAATGACTGTAGTCTCTTCCAAGTCTAAAATTCTATGATCTAAATATAGAATTTGGAATAATCTAATTGAAGACATTTGAGTGCACATGATGAAAAAGGGATGGGGGAAGAAGAAAGGGAGAGAGAAGAGAGAGGGAGAGAGGCAGAGAGACAGCGAAAGAGAAAGAGAAAGAGATGGAGACACACAGACAGACAGACAGACACACAGACACAGACACAGACACAGACACAGACACAGACCGAGAAAGGAGGGCCAAGAACAGAATTTTTTAGGACACCTATTTAAGGGATAGGAAAGAGATAAAAAACTAGTAGAAAAGATATAGTGCTTTTCAAATAGTTTTTGCTTAATGAGTATTTGTCAAATGAATGGATGTTGAAAGAAGTTAAACAGTCAGGAAAGATGCTTGTTGGCAGTCTAGTTGCAAGATATCTAATGTGCAAACAATTGAAAAAGTGACATCTTGTGGTTTCCCATTGTTTTGTAAGACCCATAAGGGTCTGCCTCCACAATGGAAACCATACACACATACACTTACACACAGAACATTATAAGGAAGAACAATAAAGCAAAACCAAGCACTGTATGATTATAATGACCAATTTAGATCTGAGAGATAAGATAACATATTTCCATTATTGGTTAGGTTGTAGATTACATATATAGGATGTTGCATATGCTTTAAAACATTGATTCTTAATATGTAACTATTTTTTCTTCCAAATTTTCAATCATTCCTTCAAGAGAAGTTTTTAAATACATGAAATCACAACAACAAAAGCACCCCATTGTATTGTAATGGTTATCAATTTAGTTTTTTTAAAAGAAAAAAAAGCCCAAGTTCACAGATGTGAAATTTGAAAGAATTGCAAAGGAAACTAATTATATTGTAATAGAGTTGTCAAAATATATTTAAAAAGAAAAATCACAGACTCAAGGTTTAGAGACCTTATATCTACAAGGAGTTTAAGGTCATCAGGCCAGAAAGTAGCTGACCTTCACAGAAAGCCAGAGCAAATAAGCTTTCCCCTGGGAAGAGCTCAGCTGTAAATTAGTGGTGGCATTTCAGAGAGGAGGAAAGCTGGAAAGTAAGTCTATGGATGGTGACTTTAGAGTATACCCTTGATCTGTGTAAAAGCCCCGAGGCTAAGTACACTTAGTACCATCTATGGAAACTGGAGGAAGGTGGTTTTTTTCTCTTTTCTTCAGTGGTAGAGGGTGGCAACATCCATGTATCCCGGCTGGGGTTAAGAGCCCCCATGAGGGAATGGGCTTTCAATATATAGGACATTTTTTTCAAAAAGTATTTCACCGGTCTCAAAGATCATTTATGTGAAATGAAAGCCTACTCATATAAGCCATAATTTAAGTAGCAGAGATTACAAATTAAAAAAAAAACACACTCCTCAGGAATAGAAATTGCACAATACAGGAATTGCAATGAATCCAACCTTTTTTGCAAACTCATCATCTCTTTCTACTAATTAACTCAAGGAAGAAACTATCATTAGCTACACAATAGATAGTAATCTCTCCATCTTAGAAAAATGTGTACCTTCTAAGAAAAAGAAAAAAACTCAGCAAAATGAAATAATAGAAAATGAAAAAGATGTCATTATGTAACAAAATCAAAGAGCACAATTTTAATTTCATCCCTTCCAATATTTTCTAAGAAAAAACACTCATAATGAAATTAGAATAGTTATCTATTTCCCATCTATCATATTTATTAAGAATGAAATGGAAGAAACAGCATGCTATAGTATTTAAATATGTTTTTTTTTAAATAGGTGAAACTATAAATCAAATAACTAGCAAGCATAACTGCCAGCTCATTTAATTTCCAATTTATTTCTGATCAGTGGCACTTGGAAAGCAGGATGCTTGGTCATATTCCCTTTGCCTTAAAAAAAAATTGAGAAACCAACAGGAAAGAGGAGCCCATGTACAGAAAGAAATTTTACTGCTGAAATAACTAAGATTGTCAAGAAGCTATACTTATGACAAGAGCTGTCCAAAGTCATATGGAAGAGATGAAGTAGAAAATAACCCATCTGTGATGAGGCAAATGCATGTCATAAAGCACATTGCTTACCACAGGGCTTAATCTGGCCAGTTACTACAGTTCCTTATAGATAATATAAGTCCCCTGCCATCTGCAATCCTACTATGACATTACAAAAAAAAATTGGAGAGAGCAAAAAACCTAATGCCAGTTATCTTTGTAATGAATAATTGGTAATTGACACATTTTATAGGAACACTCAGGAATACAGATTTAGAACTGGGACTTCTAAGGTGTTCTCGTGGCTTCAGTTTTCTCATCTGTAAAATGATTAAATAGGTATTAAGAGGAGGGACCAGAATTCAAAGCCATATTCTCTCATTCAAATTAAGCACCCTTTATACAGTCCCACAATGCCTCTTTCCCAGAAATCGGTCTCAACCATGGAAATCTTCCAGCTTGCCCCCAGGTTCAAGTCCTCAGTCATCTTCACCACTGACCATCTTTCCTTCTCCCTCTCTGTCTCCATCCAAACCATCACCAAGTCTTACCAATTCAGCTTCCATAACATCTCTCCCATCCATGCCCTCTTCACTCACCTGATCTCTCCCCTGATCTCTGTATTATCAATACAGTTGAGACAACCCCGAAACTAGCCTCCCTGTTTTCATCCTCCACACAACTGTTAAATTAATATTCCTGAAGTACAGATTTAACCAAGTCAAAATGTGCTTAAAAATAATCTTCAGTGGCATCCTAAAACCTCTAGAATAAAATCCAAATTCCTGTTT
The DNA here is from genome assembly GCF_027887165.1 of Monodelphis domestica. Taxonomy (NCBI): domain Eukaryota; kingdom Metazoa; phylum Chordata; class Mammalia; order Didelphimorphia; family Didelphidae; genus Monodelphis; species Monodelphis domestica. Next base: position 291,121,930 of record NC_077229.1, on the reverse strand, counting down.
CACATTTAAAGCCCTTTACAGTATGAGCCACCTTGCCAGACTTATCTCATACTACTCAAATAATGCACTTGTGTTCAAGTCAAAATGGTCTATGGCAACCACTTCCAGGCAATTACTTATTCACACTGCCTGTCAGCTGGAGGTACTTGCGGTTCTACAAACTCAACAATCTAGGCACTTCATCTATGCCTTACACTGGCTGCTCTCTATGCCCGTAATGGACTCCCTTTCCATCTAAGCTTCTCTGGACATTTGTCTTCCTTAAAAGTCAGTGCAGAGGCCATATCTTTCTGTTCCCCTAGATGTTAGTGCCTCTCCTTCATCTAGGAGTACATATATTCCTTGAGGATTATTTTTTTCTTTGTATCACAAGTTCATAGTACAATGACTTAGATACATATGTTGAATTCAATTGGACCCAAATTGCCTTGCCTATGAAAGAGATAATAATTTCTGCCTTATCTATCTCCCTGGGCAAGGGAGAAAGATGAATTGCATTTTGGGGGGATTCTTTTATCTTCCGCAATTATATATAAAAAACAATTTATTAAACATTCATTAAAAATTTTTTTGAGGTCCAAATTCTCTCCCTCCTTCCCATCTTCTATCCCTTCTCACTTCCTCACTGAGATGGTAAGCAATTTGATATAGATTTTATATGTGCAATCATGTAAAATGTTTTCCCATATAAGTCATTTTTTGGAAGTGATCTCAAATTAAAAAAAAGAAGAAAGTGACTGATAGTATGTTTCAATTTATAGTCAGACCCCACTCGATTTTTCTCAGAGGGTAGATGGAATTTTTCATCATGAGTCTTGGGGATTTTCTTAGATTGTTGCTTTGCTAAGAATAAGTAGTTCATCAAGTAATATTACTGTCACTGTGTACAATATTCTTCTGATTCTTCTCACTTCAATTTGCATCAGTTCATATTAATCTTAAGGAAGATAAATTTCAAAGGCAAGTGATGTCCACTGTGGTGAAGTACCCAACAAATTGGTACCATGCTTGAGAGAAGAATTTAAGCACCGGATGGCTTACAATGCCACTCCATCCACTCCAAAAAAAGAGGCTTCCTAGAAGTCTACTCTCTCCTTAGGAAGCTCAGGAGACTATACTAAGGTTTATACTAAAAACGGAGAGAGGAAATAGAACTGTAGGCAGCTAGGTGGCATTATGGATTATTGTTTGTTGATCTTGGAATTCAAAGTTCTGGGTATAATACTCGCCTCAAATACTTCCCAGTTGTGTGATCCAAGTAAAATGTTTCCAGATTCATCTTCCTCCTTTGTAAAATGGGAATAATAATACTGGCCTCACAGGACTGTTGCTGCAAGCATGAAATAAAATGCCATATTTTGCAAACTATAAAGTACTATATAAATACATGTAATTAATATGATTATGATTATTGCAAGGGGGACTTCTGGGGTCAAAACATGACCCTCACGGGTATGATAAGCTTAAGGAGAGAAAAGTTTTGCAAGTAAGGAGAACTTAGTTAAGGAGAAGGGCTCCCTTAGTAGTGGTCTCTGAGGACTAAAGAGTCCTTTGGTTAATATAAGATTCATATTAGTAGGTTGGAAAGGAGAGGATGAATTCTTTGTGGTAATCTAAATTTAATATTAAATCACCATTTTTCTCATAATAACTCAATGTGACATGTGGTCCAAGTACTTTTTTACAAATGAAGAACCCAGGGTTCAAGGAGTTTAGATGAATTGTTCAGCTCCTTTAATTATATCCTCTTTGCCTTAGTTTCCTCCTCTGTAAAATGGAACAACAGTAGTAACTACCTCTTAGGATTGTTGTGAAATCAAATGAAATAATAATTGCAAAGCACTTAGCACTTGTCTAGCACACAGTAAGCACTGTATAAATGTTAGTTATCATTATAATTATTAAGAAGGTCTCTAAAGTCCCTGGAAACTTTAAACCCTCTGATCTTATGACAGTCCCAACCCTCAAGGAGTTCACAACATATTCTCAGTTTTGGATTTGGCCTAAACAGAATGACTTCACATTTAAATACTAAACTCTTGAGTTATGTTCTTCACACATACTTTTAATATATTATTAATTATAAAAAATATATATTTCCATCACATGTGGATTGTGAGAAATTTTAAAAGTAGGTTAGACTAATGAATACTTTTTATATGTCTTATTAACCTCATCATTTTTAATAAATCCTTACCGTCTGTCTTAGTATCAATTCTAAGATATAAAAGCAGCAAGGACTAAGTAATTGGGGTTAAGTGGCTTGCCCAGAGGCACATAGCTAGGTTGACATCTTATAGGGCAAGTCACTCTACAATATTCTGCAAAAGGTCAATTGAAAAAGTATCTAAGTCACACTGTTATGCTTAGTACATCTTTATTGGAATTTTCCAATTTCTTTCAGAATATACCAGAAATAATAAAGGAAATAATTTCCCTCTTCCAGATTTGCCTAGTCTCTCACATGATTTAAATCCATAAAAAGATTTAATAACAATAGAAATGTCTTATTACTTAAGTTTAAAAGCAGAAAAATTCAAGAGGCAGTTCTCCTTCCATGTTTAGTTTTCCTTTTCTCATTTTGCTCCAGGTAGATTCCAAAAAGATTGCAGAAGTCATGGAATGCTAGGTAAAGCCTGCACTTGCAGAGTAACCAAATACCCTATGGCTAATTTTTAAAAACCCTCACCTTCTTTATTTGTTCTCTCTTACCTTCCTATGTATTGGTTCTAAGGCAGAAGAGTGGTAAGGGCTAGGCAATCGGGATTAAGTGACTTGTCCAGGGACACATAGCTAGGAAATGTGAGGACAGATTTGAATCCAGCACCTCCTGTCTCGGAGCCTGGTTACTGAGCCACCTACCTATCCCTAATTCCTGTAGTTAGTGACTGAAATTAAGTCTATTTCAAGGCTCTTTTCTCTTTTAATTGATTTATTGATGGCCTATGAATGTCTGTCTCTATTTCTGTTAATTTCTCTATCATGAATTTCTCAGATTTAAAATGTAGTCCTAGGATCTTTGGCAATATAATAAAAATGTGTTCAGTGCCCTTTCCTGGGGCTAGGTATAACTGCTTGGCTCTTACTTGTTGTCACTTTATCTAAATGAGTCACTGACAGGGAAGGAGAATGTTGTTTCTCAACTAAAGTGACTGCATTAAGCTGTGATTTTTCATCTTCTCCTATGCTGTTTTTTAAAAAAAAATTCTACTGGTATAGGGGAAAAGTAATGTTTTCCATAATATGTACCATCATTCCCCCTTTCTGACACACAAAGCCATGCTTTAGAAAGGCTCCATCAAGTTTGATAATGATTTTAGAGAGCTTGTCTATCTGATTAGTGGTAAAAAGTAGGAGACCTTTGGGGCCCAAGAGGGTCCATTTCCCAGATCAAAATAAACTAATAATGCCCATTAGGCTAAATGTATGTATTTAAAATGTTGTAGCCTGAGCTAACATCTGAACTGACCAAGGTATGCTGTTGTCATAAACACAGATCCTCTCTTTTCAGAAATAGAGAGGTTCCAGGTGTAATGTCCCAAATTTGTCCAATCTGTAATAAAAACCACTGAGGCAGAGCTTTGAGTCAATAGCTACTTATTAATGGGACTTGGACTTCTTCAACAAATAGGGTCCCAGACCTTCCTCATGATCTGAGATGCCTCCATGCTACAGAATAACATTTATATCCCTCAAGTCCCAGACAATCCAAATGGAGCAGCACAAAATACAAATTCTCATTGGTGGTCACAGACTGGAAGAACTACCCTGGCTTTCCCAACTAACTCATAGTCACAGAGCAACAGACCTACCCATTCATGGGTACAAAGCAACAGGCTGGCCAAATCACTCTCCTGCCCTACTGACCCATGGTTAAAAGGCAACAGTCTTGTGGGGAAGCAGACACCACCCAACATTAGGCAACAGAGAGGAATGGCAAAGGGAAGAGGGACTCCTAAAATAAACAAGGGGATTTCCACAGAGGCTTTAGACATCATTAGAATGTGGGATTTTGATGGCTGGGCTAATGGTGGAGGTCTTCTACAAGTTTCAAGAAACACTTCAACTATTTCACCTACTCTAATTACTACTAATTATATCATGTATTAAGGTTAGTTGATTACCCTTAACTGACTAACTGTATATTTATATATGGTATTACGAAAGATATAATCACTTTCCCTATGGAGTCACATTGAACTGGATAATACTGATTAGGAATTAGCAAAAGGGTAAAACCAGTGAATTAGTATTAGTATTGGGAAATCGATCAAAATGGCAACCAATATGTATTTATTAAACAACTACTATATGTCAGACACAGTGTTACCTGCCAAGTATAGGAATATAAAAAATTAAACAATCCCTACATTTAAGTTAAATAAGAGATAGGCAAAAATAAATGGAGCAAAGGGGAGATCAGAAAAAAAAAAGGAGAAAATTAGAAAATGGCCAGGGCATTAACAATCAGGGGACCAGGAAAATCTTCATGGAGGCAGTTGCACATGAGCTGGGACATGAACAAAGCTCAACTTAGGTTTCTAAGAGGTGAGTTGAGTGTTCATGTGAGAACAGATTGGAAACAGGAAAAGAAGATATAATGCTGATCTCAGGATTTTCTGGAAGAACAATTTGGCTGGAATTCAGTGTGTGAAGGGAAATAATATGAATAAAGTCTGGAAAGGCAGGTGGAACCCAACTGGATAGTTTCAATGCCTGGCTAAGGAGTTCATATTTTATCTGAAAGTAGCAGGAAGCCACTGAAAATTTTTGAGCAAGAGATCAGCATGTTTATTTCTTGATTTTTAGGAATTTTAATTTAGCAATTACATAATAGATGAATTGAAAAGAAAAGCCTTAAAACAAGGAAACTAAATAGTTAATTCTTATAATAATTGCTTAAAAGGTATCTTTTAGCTCTCTTTCCTTTGAATTTAGTAAGGTTAGAGTTGGATGGATACGTGTGTATGTATACATATGCATATAAATATACCAAATTCATCTGCAGAAGTGTCAATTTAGTCCATTATAACTGAAGAGTTTACCAAGGAAGAGATTGTAGAGAGTTCAAGACAGCATCTTAAGGGGGGGTTGGAGACTTCTGCAGTAAATAATACTGAGAATAGGGGATCAGACCCACAGGAAAATAAGGCAGCAGCATTGAAGACATGGTACCAATTGTCCTCCTCCACAGTGCAAATGAAGAGACTATCTAGAAGATGGGGGTCAATCAAGAAGAACAAATCTAAAGTCACTTTGAAACTTAGATATAAAAAATACAGGGCAAGGGGCAGCTATGTTACTTAGTGGCTAGAGTGACAGGCTTAGCAAAGGGAAGACCTGGCTTCAAATTTGCCTCAGACATATACAACTTGTGACCCTGGGCAAGTCATTTAACCTCAGTTGCCTATACCTTACCACTCTTCTGCTTTGGATCCAATACTCATTAACTATACATGATTCCTATACAAAAAGAAACAAATTATTACATACTGACTTTAGGAATCTCAATATTGTTTACTCTACAGTTCTGCTGTTAAAATAGAATGAGCAATTTTGTATTTTTTGAGACTCTAGGTTTAATCACCTTATCTTATGATTCTAAGATAGAACAAAAGGGTTTAAAAGGAAAACAGCACAGGCCATGATTTAACATGTAGATTATTACTAATTACCAATAATCAGACAAATCGAAATTCCCTTAATCTCTTCAGTCTTCTGGGATCCAATCAAGTCAACTCCTTGACACTTATTTCCATAGAAGGCAACAGAGAGCACTACATCAAATGCACTATTTCATTCATCTTCCTTTGGCTCTTTGTATTTTGCTATTTTAAACACAAAAACTTGGCAATATTGACAATACTGTTGATAATCAATTCTGTTCTGTTCTCCTAGAATAATAGATCCATGTCCAGATAATCACCAGCATCAGAGGGCTTCTAATGATGCTCAATACACATACAAATTTAGTAATAAGTCTTTCGGGTAATTGTCAGGTCAACAGATAGTTGCTATTTCTTTTTGGCTCATAATTCTTGCACCTGCATACTTTCTATTCCACTAAAGGCTTCCCTCAAACAGCAGGAATGTGTCTTTGTACTACACCCACACCTTTGCTTATCCTTGTTCACTAATCCCCTTAATGGTCTGGCTTAATTCCCTTATATGACTTCTGTTATCTCTTCCCCTCCTCCTAACAATTCCAGAAATATTAGACTCTGTTTATCTGTTCTTACTGAAAAGATTAAACCTAGAATTTTGAAAAAGTGGTTAAACTATAAATTTAGAAAGTTTCAAAAGTGTGAGGAATATTTGGTCTTGATAAAGATAATAATGTGATAACTATACAAAAAAATAAAATTATTACATACTGACTTCAAGAATCTCAATATTGTTTATAGCTGCTCTATTAAAATAGCACGAGCAAGTTTAGGAATTTTTGAGACTCTGGGTTAAATCATCTTAGGTTTTAAAGTCTCAGTTTTCTCATATCTGAAATGGGAAATAAATGAGGCTTGACTAGATTATCCCCAAGATCAACTATTACTCTGAAATTCTGATTAAAAAAAAAAAAAACATTGCCAGGCAATCTTTATGTCTAACACATATGAAATGTTGGTGCTACGTGTAGATGTGGTTGTTATATATTTATGAATAAGAGGTGCTTCTCAGAAAAGAACTAACAATGAAGTTATTAGTACTTTCACTAACTAACTCACCGTATTGTTGTAAGAAAAGTACTCTATAAACTATACGATAGTAGTTCAATGTCTATGAATTTCAAAGGCTGTCAAACTACATTTCTGGATCTGGCAACTATAGAAAAAATTAACCCAAGAGTTTCTTCAATCTTATACTCTCTCTTTTAATAATGCTAGTTAATGCCTCCTGATGTTCAAAATCTGGTATCTTCTTGAGTCCTCTTTTTCTTTTATTAGCTCCTCTCATTAATAAATATAAACTTTGCTTAGAAAGGTTAAAAGATTTGCCTAAAGTTGCATATCTAGTAAATGATTGAGTTAGAGCTAGGATTTCAGCAGAAATTACATATTATTATTATAACACCTTGTTATAATAATTTTAATATTGCTATAATGATTAGCTGATTTTAAGCTTAGAAACAATATGACTTCTTTTTTTTTTCTTTTTTAAAAACCCTAATACTGTGTATTGGCTCCAAGACAGAAGAGTGGTAAGGGCTAGGCAAAGGGGGTCAAGTGACTCAGGGTCACACAGCTGGGAAGTGTCTGAGGCCAGATTTGAAACTAGGACCTCCTGTCTCTAGGCCTGGCTCTCAATCCACTGAGCCACCCAGCTGCCCCCAATATAATGACTTCTAAATATGTATGGTTTCCTCCTCTTTACTTTCAGAACATTTGTTTTAGACAAAATAGTTATGATTTTAATCACAATTACCCTGAATCCCAGAGGTAGTAAAAATAGCTAACATTTAGACCAGAAGTTCTTAACCTTTTTTGTATCATAGTTCCCTTTGGCATTCTGTTGAAGACTATAGGACTCAGCAGAATGAATGCATTCATTCATTGAATGTTCATTCCATGAAAACAAAGTATTTCTTGGTATTATGAGGGATATAAACATGCTTAAATAAGCTTGAGTAAGACCTGAAAAGTGTAGCAAGAATGAAAAAGGACATGGAATGTGCATTGTATTACAGTAATAACTATGTATATATTCTCTCTACTAATGCCCTAGTCCTTCCTATATGTTGGTAGAAGCTTATGGCTTCTTCTAAAAGATGGCTTTGGACCCTGTTGTGTATTCATAAAATAGAAATGGAAATATGACAACCACGGGAAGAATTCAAATAGGACAGTGAATGTAAATTATGCTGGTTACTGGACATCCAGAGCAAACCGTAGGGAGGAATTATTTTTTTTTTTTGGGGGGGGGGAAGTAGAGAAGAGTGAAACACCTAAAATGAAGTCATGAAAGCACAGAAAGTTGAATTACAAATGTAGAACAGGAAAATGGAGCAATTAGCTTGGATGACTTAGGAAAGGTACATTTTATTTATTATCCTGTTAGGATACAGGACTGGTGCTGCATTGTAGAATTATGAGGGGGTTGAGGGGGCCAATTCAAGCCATTAATATCTCCCTTTCTCCGTGGGGCAGTGGGAAGGCTGGTGTATGGGGTCAAGAGATTGGGACACTTTTTTTTGAGGGAGTATTTGCTGGTCATTAGACAACTAGATTCCAAGGAGTTAGGGATCTCTAGTCTCTTTTCTTCTAATTTTCTGCTTTTCCTTCCTTTTCACTTTTTTATCTCCTTCCCATTTTTCCTTTCTGTCTCCATTTTTCCTCCCAATGTTTTCTTCCCTTTTTTCTTCTTTTTTCCCCCATTTTCTCCTTTTTCCTACAACTTCTGACTTTTCCTAATTCCTTTAAGAAGCACTCTCTATCTTATTCAAATCTAATTGTTTAGAAGGCACAAAATGTTTAAATCAATTAGTTACTCACTTAGAAATTCAGAAAATAGAGAATAATGTGGGGAAATAATTATCTTTTGGCTATAATTGCATGAACAGTCTTATGTATAAGTAGATATAAGGTATGATGAGATTTTGAAGGAAGGAAATCCTACCTAAGTAAAACCCAAACCAAACCAAATAACTCTTCCCCAACCTATCAGATTCCTAGAAATTAGATCACCAGAGAACCATTCTTTGGTGTAAACAAGCTCTTTCTGCCCTCTTTAAAAAAAAACACCTGGAAAGATGTTGAATAGGACTTTCAGTCACTTACAACTCAGCATAAATTAAGTTTAAATGGCTAATTTCCTACAAATTTCTAGCTATTATCAGTGCACTTAAGTAAAGGATGTTTAGATTACAGGGGAGGGATAAAGGAGGACAGATCAGCGTAGAGTAGCACAATGTATGACTGAGTAAACAAAAAATAGTATAGAAATGCTATATATCTGTTAGGTGAGGAAAAACTTATCCCAAGAGGTGGTACATAGTGTAGGCAGAGGTAAGGTAAGGAAATAGGTGATGATGAACATAATCTATTTTACATCTATACCTAAGATTGGCCCTGGACATTGGCCTCTATACTAGCTATACAAAGGCTTAAAACTGCACTAAGACTTTGGGGACAGCCTGTACAAATGCTGGGCAGTTAGGTGACGCAGTAATTAGAGTGCCAGTCCCAGAGTCAGGAATACCTGAGTTCAAATTTGATTTTAGACACTTAAATAGCTGTGTGATTCTGGGCAAGTCACTTAATCCTGTTTGTCTCAGTTTTATCATCTGTAAAATAAGCTGGAGAAGGAAATGGCAAAATCACTCCAGTATCTTTGTCAAGAAAACCAAAAATATGGTCCCAACCAGTCAGACTAGATCAAAAAACAACCAAAAAGTATAAATGTTAGCTATTATTTATAGGTTCAGAATTGAAATATCAGAGCCAGGGGAAGACAATCCCACATGCTCTAGGAGGTGGATAAAAAGTCTTGGGGGGGGGAGGGAATTATACTAAACAATATCCAAAATCCTTTTTTCTAATCTTCATCAATGGAAGTCTCTGGGAAAGCTAGGTGGATCAGTGGATAAAGCACCAGACCTAAAGTTGGGAGGACTTGGGTTCAAATGTGGCTTCAGAAACTTCCTAGTTGTGTAAGCCTGGACAAGTCATTTAATCCCAAATGGCTCATTCTTGTAATTCTTCTGTCTTAAAATTGATAGTACGACAGAAAATAGGGGTTTCAAAATGCAGTTCTCTGTAAATTTATTTTTTTTCCAATAGAAACATTTAAAAAGAAGGGATCAAGTAATTGCAAAGGGAACAATTTATTCCTCAATAAAGTTTTTAATTTTAACATATGGAATTAGAAGTCAGCCCTTAACAACTCTTCACCTCACTTTTATCTGTCAGGAAAATGTAATAGAGTGGCTGATCTATGGTTTAACATAAAATAAATTAATTCTTTCCTATTTTTGCCTTTTCTTCCACAAAGCCTCTCTATCAAGAAGATAATGAGAGTGGGGAAATAAAAGACAACCTAGAGAACAGCAATTCACCAGGGGAATGAATATGAAATTAAAACACTTCCAGAAATGACATCAAAGGGAGCATGAGGAACGCCGTCCAATAAAAACACAGCCAAGAATCTGGGGTTAAACAACCTACCAGCCAAAATTAAATAGGCCACATGGAAAAGGAATTGGCAGGGTGAGTGTGCAGCCCATAGCTATGGGTTGCACAACCTCTAGCAATAAACAATGAAATTCTCTGCACCAATGGACTTCTTCTCCAGACAGTGAATTGAGTTTTATAACAAAAGGGCAGAAAAAAACAGAAAGATGGAACAGAGACATCTTTTATACTCTGCCTTTGGAACTCTGTCTGCTTCCTCCTAATCATCAGGTTCTGTGGGTGATGCCTTCAGTAAAAAGGGAAATCTGTTCTAAAATAAGGAACTGGCAAAAGGAATCCCAGTTTCCTGACAAAAGCCATGGTAATAGACCAGTGGTTGCCAAATATTTTTAAAAGGGGATACCCCTTGCCTCCCAGTTGTCATATTGAAAGGGAGGCAAGTAGTTCTTTACAATTTCTGACTCAGAATGCCACAGTGAGACATAGACATTACCAGTTTTAGTGGGAAAAGGGATGGGGTGGGGGGCTTAGGGAACTAGGTTCTAAAACTCAATAGCTTGGGAACTGGCATACTTCTAGAGGGCTACTGGGTATTTCACTGGATTCTAAGCATGTCCTTTCCTGTGTGTTAATGGTAAGTTTTTCTAATACCAAGTTATCACTGCGGTAAATGTTCAGTCTTAAGAGTCTCCACATTTGGATTTTTCAGTCCAAGTTGTTCTATTTGGGCTGTTAAGTGGCTCAGTGGATAGAGTGCCAGGACTGGCGGAAGTCAAAAAGACTCCTAAGTTCCTAAGTTCAAAACTGGCTTCAGACATTTATTAGCTATGTAACCCTGGAAAAATAAGCTGGAAAAGGAAATGGCTAGATTGAGAGCCAGGTCTAGAGATGGAAAGAACTGGGTTCAAATTTGGCTTCAGACAGACTCCTAGCTGTATGATCCTGGACAAATTACTTAACTCCCATTACCTAGCCCTTACCTCTCTTCTGCTTTGAACCCAATACAAAATATAGATTCTAAGTTAGAAGGTAAAGACTTTTTTTTTAAAAGAAGGAAACAGTGAGCCACTCCAAAATCTTTACCAAAAAAAACCAAACAAACCAAAACTGGGGTCAAGAAGTGGCAAGCTCAAAAATGATTGAACTATAACTGTTGTTCCATTTAATTAGTTGTGTTTAATTTCTAGTGTTTCACTAATATGAAAGGCTAGTTAAATAGAAGAAAATGAATGAAAAAGAGTAGTTGTTAAATGTCAACCAGTCATGACAGAGTTATTAGAGCACAATTTTACCAACTCTTGAAATAAGTATAAAAGATGACTGAGAGGAGTAGCCTTCTTGAAGCAGCTAATACACTAAAGAAAAACAGCAAAAGGCTAAACTAAATGCCTATAAAATGAGATGCCTACTACTTTATAGTACTTTATAAGCCTCCCAAAAGAAAATCTTACAATGAATTATACTCAAGTTAATTAAAACATATGTTTCTACTATAACACGATACACAACACAATTATTTAGAAAATGAAGTCAGTTAGAATGCCAGAACACAAAGAAAATTCTTAATTATAACCAAAAGAGTAATTGCTTTTAACTGGAAAAAAGCAAAAAAATGCACTTTCTTATGCTTATTCATTGCTTTTATACCTCTTGCTCACACACATACACTAATTCCTGTTAACATTGTTATAGTTCTGAGAACTACTCTTCTGGAGGAAAAAAAAAAAACACAACCCAGTAAAAATATTTTTAGCCAAGCAACCTTAACTACCTTGTGAATGAGCTTTTAAGATTATAAAACTCTCTCTTGTGGTCCATAAACATTTCAGTTCACACAAATACATCTAATGCTATATGAATCTTTAGCCACTGAAATGAGTGTCCTGGATTTTGGAGATGAAGGAATATGGTGAAATGAGTGAAGTACCAGTTATTTTCCCCAGGATTTAAAGTAGAGGGGGAGATGTGGGGCTTTTTAAATCACTTTCCTAGAAAAAGTCAGCTACAGGTCTGGAGAACACAGGCACAATTCACTCAGTTGTCTTTTGTTTCACTCAAACAGCCCAGCATTAGATCCTGAACATTTTAGTGGCTTCAAAGAGTTAGTAAGGAAGCCTAAGCTTGCTACCTGGAAGTGATTAGGCCCTGGGGGGAAATGTTCTTTAAAAGCCCCAAATAGCTGATAAAAGGCCTTTGGTTCCTATAAAAGGCCTTTGGCTAGATAGTTGAAAGTATCATTTGAGCTCATGCTGTGGCAGACTGAGGGTATAGATGTACCTTTGCTGGCAGATAACTACCTATTAAGTTTTGAATCTATAAAAAAAGGCCCAATCACATTTCTGGGGCAGATACCATTAAATCTAGCATTTGTTCTTTTTTTTTTCTCCCTAAATAAGAGCAAGTCTATGTATTTCTTTTTCACTATTTCAAAGGCATATAAAAATTAGAGCATGAAAAAGGGAGCCACTTCCCATGCTTGCCAAATAACTTTCAGGGAAGTCATTTAAATTTCTTGCACCTCTATTTATCCATCTGTAAAAAGAAAATCATGATACCTGGAGAATGTCCCTCAAAGAAGTGTTGAAAACTTGAAAAACTATAATGATGAAAACTCTGTGATAATTTTATATGCACATCATATGAAAGTACCATGAATGATCATGGAGGAGGAACACAAAGCTATTTTTAGGTATTTAAAGGTCTCTTATACAGAAGAGGGAATTAGATTTATTCTGTCTGTATGGCTCTAGAGGGCAGTGGGGCAGTGAGGTGGCATAATAGATACCAGATAGAATTTTGGGAATTTTCAGGAAGATTCTTCTTTTTCAATTTAAATGCAGCCTCAGATACTAGCTGTGTGACTCTGGGCAATTCACTTCACAGTTTTTGTTTGAGTTTCTTTATATGTAAAAGTGAACTGGAGTAGGAAACAGCAAACCACTCCAGTATCTTTGCCAAGAAAACTGAAATGATTCATCAACAACTAGAGGGCAGAACAAGGGGCAGTAAGTTGAAATTGCCAACAGGCAAATTTAGACTTGATATAAGGGAAAAAATACATCCTTACAACTGTAGCTCTCCAGGTGATATTTAGTATTTATCACATCTAATAATTACCAATATTCTTCTTGGAGAAAAATCTAAATATATTATACAATACTGTGTGAGTTGGATAATACTTGAATCTTTTCCACCATGTTAGAACATACTCTGGCTCATACACATAGGCATAGCCTTCAAGAACTCAAGGTCACTTGCATGCCATAATGAGGTACTATGTTAATACTTTTATGGTGTTGAACATAATAAATATATATCTGTCAACTGCATTTTTTAAACCTTTACCTCCTGTCTTAGAATCAATATTGAGTATTGGTTCCAAGGTAGAAGGGCAGGAAAGGCTAGGCAATAGGGATTAAGAGGCTTTTCCAGGGTCACACAGCTAGGAAATGTGTGAAGCCAAATTTGAATCCAGCACCTCTCATCTGTAAGTAAGCCTGGCTCTCAATCTACTGAGTCCCCTAACTGACCCTCAAATTATATTTTGCCTTAGATCCACAAACCTTTCCAAGTTTCCTTTGACTGTCAGCTTTATCATAAAGCTCCTGGTCTTCTTTCTACATTCTATTCCATAAAAAGTCATTCATCAAATGGTGTGGATTCTTTTTCTTATAATATGTGTTAAATCCTTTTCTTACTCTTTCTCTGAAGTCTTGGTTTTCATCATTTCATGCCTGAATCACTTCAATATTCTCCTAGGAGGTTCCTCTATCTTGAGTTTCTACAAACCAGTCTATATACCACTTCCTGATAGTTTTCTCAAAAAAACCTTTTTTTTATCATGATGCCCCTATAATCACTAAGCTACAAAAATATGGCTTTGCTCATTATATCAAAATTCTTCGACCATATCTCTCTATGCTCCTCCCCCTATTTTTCCACTCTGTCCAACCATGCTAGACCCTTTATTGTCCATCTCACACACTTTACATTTTAGTTGGTTAATATGTATTTATTAAGTGTATACTACAGCGCTTCTCAACCTCTCAATTTGTAGCAATGAGAACACATAATGCATATCAGGTATTTACATTCCGAATCATAACTGTAGCAAAATTACAGTTTTGAAGTAGCCACCAAAATAACTTTTTGGTTTGGGGTCACTGCAACATGAGGAACTGTATTGCGGGGTCACGGCATTAGAAAGTTTGAGAACCACTGGTCTACTATGTGTCAGCCAATCAACAAGTACTTAAGGACTTACTATGTGCCAGGCACTATGCAAAGGGCTGGAGATACAAAGAAAAGCAAAAACATGGCCCTTGTACCTAGGGAACTCACATTTTAATGGGGACAGCAATGCACATGTAAGATATATAGTTTAATGAAATGTAGTCTCAGATGAAGCATTGGCAGAGGGGATCAGGGCTCTTATTGAAGGTGGAATTTGAGCTAAATCTTGAAGAATGCCAGAGAAGTGAGTAGGCAGAGATGAAAGATAGAGCAGTGGTGTCCAACATGGCACCCTCAGGCCATATGCTATCCACAATGCTCTCAAGTGCAGTTTGAGTCATATTAAAATATAGTTATTTCATGTAACCATGGAATAATATTCTAAATTAATTGGTTAAATAAAAATTTTCAAATCCAAAAAATATATATAGTTACTATTTGACTTTAATGTATTGATATTTCACATAGACACACACACACACACACACACACACACACATATGACTTTCTAAGATGAAATGTAACCCACAGGGATCCTTATGTATGGTTTAGTGACCCCTCTTTCTTTCTTTTTTTTTTTTTAATAAACCCTTACCTTCCGTCTTGGAGTCAATACTGTGTATTGGCTCCAAGGCAGAAGAGTGGTAAGGGCTAGGCAATGGGAGTCAAGTGACTTGCCCAGGGTCACACAGCTGGGAAGTGTCTGAGGCCAAATTTGAACCCAGGACCTCCCGTCTCTAGGGCTAGCTCTTAATCCACTGAGCTACCCAGCTGCCCCCGCCCTCTTTCTATTTAAGTTTGACATCACTGAGGAAGAGCATTCCAAAGATGAGAGTCAGTGAAAGATAAGAGTACTGGAAAATGGAATTTTGTATGTGAGGAATAGTAAGAAGGTTAAAATTGTTTGATCAGAAGAACATTACTTCCTTTACACTAAAAGAATATAATTGGTGAGAATTCATTCCTTCACTGTGCATTTATTGAGCACTTATAATATGCATAGGCCAATAGTAGATGTACTTGGTGATGAAGGAAATTGCAATCTAGTTAGAAAAATGAAACATGCATGAAGCTAAAAGATAAGAACAATTACATAATTATAATAATTATACATTATAAATAATTATTCAACAATAATGTAGCACAAATGTTATTCATCATTTCTGAAGGACAAAAGTAGTACATAGTGGGGAGTAAAATGTAAATTGGAAAAACAGGAAGGGTTATGAGAAGCTCAAGTTTTCCTTAAGAGTATCTTATTTTTTATCTTTTAGGTAAGTGAGTAGAGGTGTGACATGGATAGATCTTACTGTGGGATAATCACTCTACTAGTTGATTGGATAAAGGGTTGGAATGAGAAGAGACTTGAAGATAAGGGACCACCCAGAAGGTTATTGTAGTACTTCAGAAAAGAGGATGAAGGCTTGTACCTTACACTTTATTGTGTAAGTGAAGAAAAGGGGATGCATCTGAGGTACAAAATGAGGGTAAAATGACAAGGGCTAGCAATACATCAGATACGTGGAATCAGTACAAGAGAGGAGTCAAGGAAGATAGTGGGATTATGAGCCCCTATGTCAGGGAGATGGTGATTCTCTCAACATTAACAGCACAGTCATCATCATCTTTTCTCCATCATGAATATTACCATTTTCTCCTAACCTTTCCCCTACCCCTTGCTCAATCAAAATATATTTGCAAAAGGGAATTAAGAAACCAAGAATCTTTGGAAGATCTTATTTACTTTTATACTGCTTGCTCAGAACACTTTTTCATCCTGTTTTTATTTCCTTTAAGAACTGCCTCTACACTGTTCTTCAGCAAGTGTTCCTAGACTATCCTCACTTTGCAATAATCATCTCTCATATTTCTGGCCTTCACTAATGATGATCAAAATTTGTACATCATTATTTTGTAACTGTTTATATCTTCTGGCACCTTGTATGCTTTATCTTCCTAATTAGATTGCAATTTCCTTCATCACCACTTGCATCTACAAGAGGTCTGTGTATATATGTATATATATATATATAATAGATGTATGTATATGTATATGTACATATATATATAATAGATGCTCAATAAATGTCCAATGAAGGAATGAATTCACATCAACTGTATTATTTTAGTGTGAAAAAAGTTATGGGTCTCCTGTTGTTTTTTTAATTGCACCACATATCAGACTTTACAAATTCCAGCAATCCTACTAATTTTTTAGTCAAAATCTTCATCTCATCCTTCTAACTATATGATCTATATCAATATTTTCAACTAGAATGTCCTTGGTCTCTTAATTTCCCTTTGCCAGTTTTGGCAAAGTTGAAGGGAGGGCAAGTGGTACTAATTGTGATGGAGAAAAGATGATGAGGATAGTAAATAATGATGGTGGTGGTGGGGTGTATGTGTGCCTATGCAGGCATGTGTGTGCACATATGCATGTGAACATGTGTGTGATGTGGCTGAGGATGGAGGCAAGTAGTATGGCTGGAAGGAATAGAGATCTCATAAGTTCATAGTTAGGTCCCAAACTAAAAAACATTGGAAAACCCAGTTCTACAACACTGGACAGATTATGCAGATACTAGAATATACATTGAGGAATAGTTCCCTTGTTAATAATATGTAAAGTTCTAGTATGATGCTTAGTTGTGGCATGGAGTAGTCTGACTCTAGGTTGCCAAGGGCTCTCTGTACTAGCCAAGCACAAAAGCTGGTACATGACACCTAGTTTGGGACCAGTACCACAGTATACTGTGTATCTGGTTTAAGAGGACTGGGCAAGCTAACTTCAGGGAGGCTTGACATCAGAAGATTACACACCAGACGATGACTATCTGGTATGGAAGGTGTATCATTTGTGTTTGTGGAGGCAATACTACAGTAATAAAATTACTGTAGGATTTCAAATCATCAAAGTAAGATATATTAAAATTCATGGGGTAAGAGCTCTGTTTCAAGTGAGCCAAGATATTTTAAATGCAGTGCAGGGCAATAGTATAAAACTGGCATCATTATATGAGATGCCAAATGTTCAACAATCCCATCCTACAACAATTGCTGCCTAGCTTTAAGTTGTTTTTCAGGCAGTATATTTTGCCAATTCTCAGGCATATTCTCATGCTGACTCTCTTGTTGGGCCCATTGATACACAAATGACTTTTGAATTTCTTCTTACATTTAGAGACCCCACCATTCTTGCTAGCAAGATTTCTATTTCTCCAAATCTATATTCCTAAGAGGAAGACATTTATTATTCACCTTTTAAAAGGACATTTTAGGGGAGGAAGGGATGTTGCAGAGAGGAATGAGGATGATGAAATTCACACCCCATAGGACTAGTCATGTTGGGCACAGCCTGGAATTTCTTGAGAGCAAGAATTAATTCCCAGTAGAATCCCTCTATCTACAAAGGTTTAAAACATGAATTATTACCCTTCCAAGCTCATTAAGAGTCTGGTAATTTTGAAAAGAAGTAGCCTACTTAACAAGCCCTTCAAATGACTTAACCTTTAAAGACTGATTTTCTTTGTAGATTTTTAAAGTTTGTGGTCATGTCCACATTATATATTTATGTTTTAAAAGCTAATATTTAATGGAGAAAACTTATCTGAATTCCAATAAGATTAATTAATGAACAGAGAAATAGAACTATCACTTTCTATGATAAGACTAAAATAATATGCTACTTCAACTTTTTAAAACAATCTTTACCTTCTGCCTTGGAACCAATACTAAGTATTGGTTCCAAGGCAGAAGAGCAGTAAGGGCTAGGCAATGAGGGTTAAGTGACTTGCTACTTCAACTTTTAAAAAAAGTCTCCAAAGTTTAAAAATCCAGCTACCATTGTTTTTGTTTTCACAAAGGGATATTATTATTCTAATAATGGAGTTTCAAAGTCAAAGTAGTTTCTTAGGGTAAAAAAAAAAGTACAAATTAATCAATATATTTTTCTATATTAAATAATGTGATACATTATCAAATGTCTTATTAAAAAATAAAATATTTATATCTACATAATTCACTTGCTTTACTAGTAATGTAATCTTTTAAAAAAGGAAATGACATTTTGTTCTTAGTATGATCTGTTCTTAGTGAACCCATGGAGTCTCCTTGTCTCTTAAAAAGATTAAGAATAGTGGATTAGAAGAAGCAAAACTGCCAAACTCTTCCAACATTCCCCTCCAAGAAACTTTAAAATAATGTCTTAAGTTGATGGAGTGTCAGAGTCAAAAAAGTTCAGGGTGAGACAGTTTTCTAATCCAGGGTAACAAAGGAAGTCAGCAGGAGAGGTCTGTGACGCCAGGGTATAGATTGGCCAGAAGCACACACTGTAGCAGCTTTAGGAACTCCTAGTCCAGGGACAGTAAGGAAGAAGGACAACTGGTCAGAAAGAGATTACAGGAGGCTCTTTGCTGGCAGTGGATATAGCTGTTGCTAACCGGCAACTCACTGCCTATACACAGCTCTGGGCTACAGTTTCAGGAGGGAGAAGTGGTAAGGTAGAGGTAGAATAGGGGAAATTACCTCATGTAAAGGAGGCATGCAAGGAAGAGCTTTTACAGTAGAGGGAAAAATAGGTGGAACAGTGGGGAACAATGTTTGAACACTTATCTTTTGGGAATTGGTTCAAAGAGGGAAGAATATATTCCTACCTCCCCCTTTCCATTGGATAGAGGAATCTATCCTACCCAACAGGGAAATAGGAGGGGAAGAGGGTAAAAGAAATAAGGGGATGATAAATGGGAGGACAGATTAAGAGAGGCCATGGTTAGAAACAAAACTGACTTTTGAGAAGGGATAAGTTGAAACAAGAATGAAGGATGAATAGAAGAAAATGGGACAGAGAGAAATACACAGCAATCATATAGCATAGTTAATCATAATTGAATGTTAATGGTTTGAATTCACCCACAAAAAAAAAGTGGATAGCAGAATGGATCAGAAACCAGAATCTGACTGTATGTTGCTTATAAGAGATATACTTGAAACTGAAAGACACAGAGAGTTAAAATAAAGGGGTGGAGGAGAATCTATTATGCTTCAATTGAAGTAAGTAGGGTGGGGTTAGCAATTGTTTTAGAAAAAGCAAAAATGGACTTAATTAAAAGAGATATTCAGGGGAAACTATATTTTGATTAAAGGTACCATGTATAATGAAGTGATATAAAAATATTTATAACAAATTTCTCTGATAAAAGCTTCTTTTCTTAAATATATAGATAACGGAGTCAAGTTTATAAAAATAAAAGCCATTCTCCAACAATCTTAACAATAAGTTGTTAAGGAATAGGAACAAATAGTTTTTGGAAGAAATCAAAGTCATTTATAGTCACATAAAATGCTCTGAAATCACTATTGGTGAGAGAAATACAAATTAAAATCCCCCGAGGTACTATCTTACATTTGCCCAAAATGACAAATATTGGAAGGGATCAGTCAAAAAAGGGTACCCTAATGAACTGTTAGTGGAGTTTTAAACTGATCCAATTATTCTGGACAACAACTAGAACTATGCCCAAAGGACTATAAAATTTTCTCTGATATTAAGAAAGGAATGTCAGACAAGAATTATATCTATACATCTTGTCAAATACTGCTGATTTAGGCTCATAACTGGTATGAAACAAAAGCCATTTCCAAAGTCACGAGCCCTTGGCTTATATTTGTCGATCTGAATCCTTCCCATCAACTACTGGCTAAAAAAAAGATCACCATAAACAGTAAATAATGAGTAAACTAATTTATCCAAGCAAATGACAAAGATAAATTGGAGAAGGTAGATAGATTAGAATCCACAAGAAAACTCTAATGAATACAATGATCCACGACCAATTCCAGAGAGAGAACTGATAAACTCAGTAAGATTGAAGTATACTTTAAAAATTCTTATTTTTCTTGTTTTTTTTTTCAATATGGCTAATATAGAAATATGTTTTACATGTCTTCACGTATATAACTGATGTCATATTGCTTGCCTTCTCAAAAGGTAGTGGAAAATCTTCATGGAGAAAGATAATTTAGAACTCAATTTAAAAAAATGTTAAAAATAAATAAGTAATAATTTTAAAAGGTACATAAACAAGAATGAGCTTTTCAGGTAGCAATGGGATTTCAAACCACGAGAGAGACCTTTTCTCACCTAAAGGCAAACTCCCCTTAAGTCACAAAGGAGACAAGCTAGAGATCAGGGATATACTGGAATGCTAGCCTTCCTGGTATGTCGATAGCTTTCAAAGTATATCTTTCTGTCAGGCCCATTGAGGGGAGGTCCTGGATTCAAATCTGACCTCAGACACTTCCTAGCTGTGTGACCCTGGGCAAGTCACTTGACTCCCATTGCCTAGCCCTTACCACTCTTCAGTCTTGGAGCCAATACACAATATTGATTCCAAGACAGAAGGTAAGGGTTTAAAAAAAACCCCATAAATATCTTTCTCTCATGAACATGTAGAAGACTAATGTCTTTTTCCTCCTTTTATGATGAGAAAATATAAATTTTCTATAGCCATAAGAGGGTGATATATTTTGCATTTAATAAAAACATATGGGTTTATATTAGGACATTTTTCAAGTCCATTATAGTCCTTTTTGAACTTCTGAAAGTGTATATTATGGTGATTATGAGAAAATAAGAAAATGGACTAAGCCATTTAAAAAATTTTGATGCATAGTTGAATTTAAAATGAAATTCTTTATATTGAATCCTACTGTTCTATGGACTCATACCATTAAATGATAGAAATTACACAATTTGAAGAAAGTTAAGTTTCATAGAAAGAGAGTAGAAGTGGAATTAAGTGGAGGAGGGAGATAAAAGTGACTACTATCTCATAATCTTGGCTGTCAGATTTCAAGAGGAAAGAACTACACAAAAAAGCAAGCACAAGAGAAATGTCCCTGGTAGTTGGCCAATGATGGACACCATATTCTTATATGAGGCAGTGGCTGGAGTAACAAGATGATTTCTATAAGTTACATACACACATAAAGAATGATGCCATTACTTTGTAGTCACATCCTAGATGACTCTTCACCGCCTTGCCTTCCAGTACCTTGGCACAGTAGATTTTAATTTTCCTCTTATTTCAAGCAGAGGAAAAATCTTGACTCAACTGGCTAAAATAACTCAACACTTCATCATTAGCTAGGATTCAAAAAAGAGGATTTCACATTTACATACAACTTTTTTGGAATAAGGCTTTGGTAGGGTCCCACTTTATGCACAAGCATTCTAAAAGTTAATTTGTAATTCAGTTGTTTGGAAGTTGGAATGCATTTTCCTGTACATAGTGATGTATTATAGAAAACAATACTGTTCCAAATATATAGCATCTTAGCTATGTTATCAGTAAATAAAGCCTACAAGAATTAATCTAGGTTGTTGAGTACCATGATATTTATGAAGAGGCATATACAACACATTCTTCTGCTTGATACTGTGAGACTGTGAAGAAACTAAGGAGTAAATCAAGTATTTGTTAAAATTGTATCTTATTCTGGTCTCCTCCATTTCCCTATTCTCCCTCTTCCCCACTTTACAACTAGCCAGTATAAAGAAACAATCACTGAGCATAAGATTGCAAAGAGGAATCTAGAAGTCACTTACAGACCATCTCAGAGATCAAAGAAGCACAATTTGTAAACTACAGTGGTACCTTGATACACGAGCACCTTAAGTCACGAACAATTTGAGATATGAGCAGTCATGATTGGGACTTTTTGCTTTAAGTCATGAGCAGATATTTCAATCACGAGCTTCAGCCCGTGGGAGAAGCCATAATCAGTACAAGTGAGATTAAGGAAAAGTTGAGGATTTGGGGAAAAATTAAACCATTTATTGAAAAGACACACCCAGAAAAAGCTGCAATAGGTCATGCCTTGGAGCTGTGTGATGACACTTATTTCACACATTATTGAAAAGTTCTGAAAGGGAGGAAGAAACAAGCTTCCATGGAAAGGTTTTTGTTGAAATGTCCTCTAAGTGATATCACATTCTGAGCCTATGTGTTAAAACAGGGCAAGCCACTAGACTTTGCTTTCAAGATGATGTTGAAGGGCAGCTACACTCAGTGGATTGAGAGCCAGGTCTACAAATGGGGAGTCCGGGGTTCAAATCTAACTTCAGATACTTCCTAGAGGTGTGACCCTGGGCAAGTCACTTAACCCCCATTGGTTAGCCTTTGCCACCCTTTTGTCTTAGAACTAGTAGACAGTATTGATTCTAAGATTGAAGGTAATGGGTTAACAAAAAACAACAAAAATATATTTTGGTCCTATAGTCTGTAAACTTCAGATAAGCCCCAAATATATGGAGTAAGACCAGAAGAATACAAATCTTGTCCCTAACTTTGAGATGATGTGGATTTATTAATTAGCTAACCCTAAAGATTGCTAATGACTTTGAGATGACATATGTTTTTAATACAGGCATTTTATTTTTATCAATTACATTTAGTAACAAATTTTAACGTAAGTTTTCCAAAGTTATATATTCCAAATTATGTCCCTTCCTTCCTTTCTTCCTTCCCTTCTTCCTTCCAGGGCTGGCACTATTTGACTTGGGTTATACTTACATTGTCATGCAAAACATATTTCCATATTGTTCATTTTTATAAGAGAATAATCATATAAAACCAAACCCCCCAACCAAAACTCAAATAAACTTAAGTGAAAAATTGCATGCTTTTATTTGCATTCCAACTCTAGCAATTCTTTTTTCTGGGGGTGGGTAGCATTCTTTGTTATAAGTACCATAGAATTTGGCCTGGATTATTGTATTTCTGAGAGTAGCTAAGTCACAATTGATCATTCCACAATATTATTGTTACTGTGTACAATGTTATCCTGGTTCTGCTTATTTCACTCTGCATGAGTTCATGAAGGTCTTTGCAGCTCTTTCTGAAATAATTTCTTATAGCACAATAGTAATCCATCATCATGATATACCACAATTTGTTCAGTCATTCCCCAATTGATAGACATCCCTTCAAATTCCAATTCTTTGCCATGATGTGGATATGTCAATGAACTAGCCCCAAGGCGGCAGGGATAAGAATTCATCTGTTCTCCACCAAAACTCTATAAAAATGAGACCCTCAAACTCCTGTCCTTCAGTACTCTTCAATTTCCTAAAGGTTTAAGCTGCTTGAGTGCTCCTAACACTAACCTAGGGTTGTATGATTTCCTATTTTATTCCCCATGCTGCCTGCCCTATTCTACTTCCCCATCACTGTCCTCATACTGTCTGCCTCTGCACTCACTCTGCCCAATTTGCCTCATTTGTCTCTGTATTCCTAGTACCCTTTGTGCCTTATTAAATTGTGATTGAATCATTATTCTCCACTACCATTATGGTCTTTTGTGCTGAGTACTCAGTAAACTGTCCATTTTAATAATCCTGTACATTAATTAGTAATATACAAAGAGGATTACTAAGTTTGGAGACAACCTAGAGATATATAGAGATTGGAGTAAGAACAAGTCATTTCCTGTTCAATCTCCTATGCCATATGCTTTGCATTCCTTCAATCTACTTCAGATATTTCCATTGAAACAAGAAAGGAATGATAGAGCTCTAAAAAAATCCCTTCCCCAACTTCTGCACCCATTATGGCCAATGGATAAATTCAGCATGTGGAAAAATGCTATCTGAGCAAAACAGTTTTAGAACTAGAAGCGAAGGAAGTATTTATGTAGTCAAACACCTTAATTTCCTAGTCGTGGAAATTGAAGTCGCAAGATGTGAAGTGATTTATCCTAGATCAAATTAATAGTAGTGATAGCAACTAACATTTCAAAGCACTTTCAATTTTGCAAAGCTATAAAAATTACCTCAATCAATAATCAATCAAAAAACAAAGCTGTAAGCCAGTGTAATCAACCTCAAGTTGAAATAGATCAAATTCCCTGACAGATCCTGCTACAGGCATATTAACTTAGAAGATCATAAATTCACATTATCTATGTTCAACTGTATTTTTGTTGATTTTGTTATTTTCCAGTTACATTTTAATCTGGTTCAGGCTGCAATCAGAAGTTTTGTATTCTAGGGACGGAGTAGGACATGTATGCTAAGCTACTTTATTATTTTTCCTCATTTTACAGAAGAGGAAATGAGATTTAGTAACTTCAAATATGATCTCAGTAAGTCCCATAGGTGGAATTTCAATTCAAATTTTTCTAATTCCAGATCCAGCACCCAATCTATTGCCCCAGATCACTAAGTTGTTGTTATTTGAGCTTGAATTCTCTCTCTATAGTCTACAACAATTCTTCCTCTCTGAGACTCCTGATTGGAAAATTGCTTCCAATTTCCAATTGTATTACAATACTATATCTGATTACTCAAATGTATGATGTTCCTGTTTCAATTGTTTGCAAGTTTAAAGCAGGGGTGTGTGTGTGTGTGCATATATGTATGTGTGTGTGTGGTGTTATTATATATATTCTTTCCATCTGAACAATACTTTCCCAAAGTACTTCCATACTTTTCAAAGTACTTTCAATGTCTTGAGCATAGTAGATACTTAAACATCTTCACTGAATTGTTCTAATCTCTTTCCTCATTTTATGGACATATGAATCCTTCAGAAGGAAGGTGCCACATAGTTTCAAGACATTCCTATCACTTCTGACTCCAAATGGCTGATCCAGCAGTTCTTCCTTATGCAGGAACAACTGTGTGTCCCTCTGCCAAGCTGAATGGATCAGCTGGGGAGCAATCTTGGAACCAGCTTTTATTGTGCTTTGTGGAATAGCTTCAAGAGCTCCTTGTTCTTCCTGTGGGGCTTTAGACAGAAAACTGGGGACACAATGTCCTGGTGAAAGCAAAAAGCCTAAATTTATTTTTGGAATGATTTCTTGGAACTGTGGGGAGATGAGGTTGTTTTTTTCCCCCCATGCAGAACCAAGGACAAGGAAACATGAAGGTTAATGAAACACAAATATTATGGACTAAAAGCTCTACTAAACTTATCTGGTATATCCTGGTGGGTGTAATCACTAGCTATAACAAATACTCAGCAGGTATAAACAATCTCGGGCTCTCTAAAGATTGTCTCAATTGGCTGAGGCATTGCCACAAAGACCATTACCCCTAGTCATCTTCCATTCTGCATTTTGAATCCCATCTCCTTTAAAAAAATGTCCTAATTCATATTGTATTTACTTTTATGTCTTTTAGAATAACTAAAATGTTAAAATTACTTTGAAAGAAAAATACCAAAGGCATCTTTTTTTTAACCTAAAATTGTCTTCCTTAAACTTCTTCAGAATTCTCATTTTTTAGAGCAGGAAGGGACCTCAAGAGATAGACTTTCTTTTAACAGTTAAATTATGATTCTCTGAGGGCCACACATGGAGAATTAGAACTCAGGTCTCCTGTATCCTAGTAGAATTATCTTTTCATTTTACTATGCTACAGTATTGCAGGATATCTCATTCAGCCTAAACCCAACCAAGAATTCTTTCTACAACTCCAACAATTAGACAAGAAGCCTTCACCTAAGGTCCTCCAGTGAGGGAGACTTCACTACTTCCCAAAGCAGCTCATTCCACTTTTAGATAGTTCTAAGGCAGGAGTTCTTATTCCCTTTGTAATTTTGGTACAACATAGGAACCCCTTATCAGGTTAAAAAAAAACACACAATAAAATATGCAGGACTATGAGGGAAGCTAATTTTTACTGAAATATACTTATCAATATATATATATTTTTAATCTACCACTCCTAAGTTAAGAACAATCAATGTTTTCCCATACTGCAAGCCTCTTTGCAATATTCTAGTTTTGACTTCTGGAGGCAAAAAGAATGAGTTTAATTACCCTTTCTGATGACATCTCAAATACTTGAAAATAGATATAATTTCTCTCCTAAGATTTTTCTGGACTAAATATCACTTCCTTTCCATGATGTGGGTTCTACTTCTTTTACTATTCTGATCACATTCTTCAAGCAATTTTCAAGTTTACCAATGTTTTTTTTTTTTAACTGAATTACTCAGGGGGGCAGCTGGGAGGCTCAGTGGATTGAAAGTCAGGCCCAGAGATGGAAGGTTCTGGGTTCAAATTTGACCTCAGACACTTCCCAGCTGTGTGACTCTGGGCAAGTCACTTGACCCCCATTGCCTAGCTCTTACCACTCTTCTGCCTTAGAACTAATGCACAGTATTGATTCTAAGATGGAAGGTAAGGGTTTAAAAAAAATAAAATGAATTACTCAGAAATGAACACAGTACGTTAGTTGTGGACTCATCAGGGCACAGTATAGCAGAATTACAACCTTCCTCATTCTAGACACTACCTATCACCCCTGAATAATATTAGTACTTTTTAATACTTCACATTCCTATATCCCAATTTTGGTTCAAAGAATGCCAAACAATTCAATTAAGGAATACTTTCCAGAATATTGTCCAGCTCTCTTTCCAACCATGCTCTCCAGAGAGAAAATAAGAATCCTCGCTGGCAAGCAGCTCTTGGGTTCTCCCTTCTCTCAGTCCTCAATTGTTTTCACATGCCAACTAACAACTTTTTTTCATGTTCCTGGGCACTGTGGATGAAACAAAAGATTGGAAGGAAGGAGGGCAAAGGAATATAACCAGAGTAGTCTGATAATTACATTCCTTGCCCAATTTGAAGCAAGGACACTTAATCTTTGAATTTATACTGTACAACTCTATTAATTCATTATGGTTTCTAAAATGATCTACATCCCTCCCCTACACAAATCAGGAGAAAGGAAAAGAAAATGCTTAGTATATATCCCAGATCTTTCCTTCTTCAGCTTTGAGTCATCGGGAGAAGCATATTTGCCATATAAAGTAATGAAAATGAACTAGAGCTAGGTCAGCACTGGAAAGTGAACAGCGAGGGAACACAAATTATGCATAATACTTTTGGTTTTGAGGCATAGAACTTAAATCTCCCATAATGTTCTTTGCAAGGAAAAGTAAATTTGCCCTACTTTGATTAAAATACAGGTGTCAATATAAATCATGCTGTGCCAAGTGAAAGGGTATTTTTTTTTTAAGAAGATGAATGATTTTGCTTTAAAAAAAAACAACAACAAAAACCAGGCATGATTTCTGGTGCAAGTCTACAGCAGGATGGAGCTACTGGGTTTCCAGCCTTTGGTCTATGTTTTAGCAACAAAATCTGTGTCCAAAATGAATATAAGGCTCTTTGGAAATGAAGACAAGGGAGATACCAGTGCCAATTATTGTTATCATGACTCTTACCATCTATATATTTCCTAATATATATATATATATATATATATATATGGCTTATTAGATCTATTAGACTATGAGCTACTTAAAAGCAGAGTCTATCTTTTTGCCTTTCTTTGAATGCTCAGCCCTTAGCACAGTGTCTAACACTTAGTAGGCACTTTATAAATGTTTAGTGATTGATCAGTTCTCTCATTTCTTTCCTAACAGCATTGCAACAATAACAAATCATTTTTAGTTACATTTTATTTAATCTTGTTGTTCACCAAACATATATTCATGGTGAGGGGCAATTTGCCATAAAAACAAAAACAAACTATCTGTATATTATTTGAAGCACCATAAGAAACGTTTCCTCTTACATATTTAAGCTTTGGTTAAAGAACTGTTTTTCATTACCAATAGGGCAACAGCATTTAAAGCTGGAAGGGGCCTTAAACAGCCTGTGGTCTGTCTTTTATTTTATAGATGAGGAAACTGTGGGGAAATGATTTGCTTAAGGTCACACAGTAAATGTGAACCCAGGAATTTTGCCTACAGATTTATTATAAACTTTTCCACCATACTACTTCATGGTAGAGTTCATATTAGGCTTTGATCCATTGAATAAAAAAGGAAGAAGAATTTTAAGGGAAAATAGAGAGCACCAGGACAATAATCCAGTTAGAATTTGTTTGTACTTTCTACTGAGGTTTTAAGTGGGTAGACCCCATGATTACTCTTAATGATCCCCATCTGCCTTGCCTCCCACTCAGGCTTTAATCACTCTACTAAAAATTAGGAAGCTCTATTAAAAGTATCTAGTAAGTCCTGGTGAGCCCAATCACTGAACAGGCCACAAGAATATCAGAGTAAAGGAGGGCTCTAAATTGTGGGATGCTACTGCTCGAGGCTGCCACTCTCAGATCAGGATAATTGATCAGAGTGGCAAGATGAACATATCAGGAAACAAATGAGAAAATCATTTCATTCACTTTGAGTAGAGCTCAACAAATTACCACTATTTGCCACCAGCAGTCAAAGTGAAAAACGGTCTGTCAGGAATATAATTCAACAATGTTAAAAGAAACTGTACTCAAACCTGCCCATTCATAGAATGTTGAGGCAGGTTGGAAGGAAATTCACAGAAAAGCTAGTCTAACATCCTCCTTTTATAGTTAGGAAAGCAAAGAAGAGGTGACTTAACACATGGTGACAGGGCTTGTGAATGGAAAAACTGAAGGCTAGAACCCAAGTGCCTTGAACCCACTTTCTGGTCTAATATGCTATTTTTTTCCTTTCTGCATTTCTTTCCTACATTTTATTCTGTATCTCTGTATTTCCTGTATTCTATTCTGTACTTCTTTCCTGTATCCTTCCTGGTTGTGCACAAGTACTATATTCAGCACTGGGTATAATATTTCAGAAAGGCTATTCGTAAACTGGACTATGTTCAGAGGAAGAAGACCCAAATGGTAGAGGGGAGGAGACAAGGTATGACGGAGGCAGTTCAAATTGGCTCCCAAGATCTTATTGTTAAATTTTCAGGGAAAATATTTATATCTTGGAAATAAGGAAATACTATAACTCATGTGGCATCCAGTGAGGCCTAGAATTAGCAAGTCTCATCTTCCTGAGTTCAAATCTGGTCTCAGACACCAAGGCAAGTTTCTTCATCCTTTCTGTCTCATTTTCCTCATCCGTAAAGTGAACTGGAGAAGGAAATAGCAACCACTCCAATATAACAAAATAACAAAGAGTTAGAAACAACTGAAACAACTGAACAACAACAATTCATGTCTTGATTCAATGTTTGAACAGACTTTATGAAAGTTATGGAGAAGTTGTTAATGATACTGATTTAAGTAGCAGAGAAGCAGCTTTTGGCTTCTCACAATCAGACCTGTCTAAAAGTGGAAGGGGCTGCCTAGACTCCTCTTTTAAGGACGTTTCTAACCAGAGACTACATGACCAGCACACTATCTGATGCACCACCTAGATGGACTAGATGAGCTCTAAATTCCCTTTCTAAAGTTCTTTTACTCAGTGTAGTCCCTCTTCAAATATCATGTTGAGATTAGAAGTATAGACTCTCACTATGGAAAAGGACAAAGCTAATTGGCATGATCGACTCAACCTAGGACCTTGCCTTCATTACAGAAATATGAAATTTAGGATCAGAAGGGATTTTTGAGGCCATATAAGGCAAGTATCACTGAGAAAGAATCTACTACTTTCTATGTCAATCCAATCTAATTTTGGATAGCTTTAATGATCAGGAGCAGCCAGGTGGTACAATAGAGTGCTAGTCATTGTGTCAGGAAGACATCCTTCTGAGTTCAAATCTGGCCTTGGACATTTAGTAGCTGTTTGACTCTGGGAAAGTCATTGAAACTTGTTTGCCTCAGTTTTTTGATCTTTAAAATTAGGTAGAAAAGAAAATGGCAAACCATTCCAATGTCTTTGCCAAGAAAACCCCAAAGGGGACTCCAAAGAATTAGACATGTCTGGAAAGGACTGCATAAGAACAATTGTCAGAAACACTAATCCTTAGGAATGCCTTCCTTTATGTCAGTCCTTCAGATACTTGAAGATAATGGCAATCAGTTAGCTAGAAAAGCAAAGACAGCTATAATACATATAATCAGGATTTAACACTAACAACTAACAACTTTTGGTTCAAGCTTGGTTCCCTTTTTTGTCTGTTCCCCTACAAAAAGGTTCATTTGATTTCTCTCCTTTGAATCCTTTTGGTGCTTTCAATCATGTTATCTCTTTGGCCACCCTAGCCTTATCTACTAGACTATTTCTCCCATCCAAGTACTAACCAGATCCAACCCTGCTTAGTTTCTGAGATCAGAGAAGATCCGGTACATTTAGGGTGGTATGGCCTTAGACTACTAGACTATTTCTCAAATCCCAGGATCCCTTCCCAAAGTAAATGAGGTAGAAGTATATTCATATTTTTTCTTCTCTAATTCCATTATGTTTGGTAATCTTTTTATATAATTACATGCATATGCTAAATCTGTATATATCACATGTATATACACAAGGCACATATGAGTATAGCATATATGTAGGTACACATATGTATGTCTATTTAAATACAAACATGCACATATACACATATATACCCCCATATATTTATATACAAATTCTCTGTGTGTCTGTGTGTGTGTATATATATATATATATATGTATGTATGTATGTGTATGCATAAGGAAGGCATCTAAGTCAAAATATCTCATTTCTTATCTGGTTGCATTACTTTAGGATTTTTCTGACTTCACCAAACCCCAAGAAGCTCATTAGAAGGAAAACATCATTATCTTACAGGAAGCCATACATGTTGGTATTTTATCTCATCACCACTCTAAGATGTTCTTATTGGAATGTGGAATGATGAATTCCAAAAACTCTATTTTAGGAGGGAGTCCAAGTAGGGACACCTCTTCATTTCTCACCTGTCTTTATTACTTTGGGACTGAGCACCCTCCCCAAGGACACTGCCTCTTTTTCCTCTTCTTTATGTGTGCTGTCTTTCCTCATTAGATCATGAGTTCCTTGAGGGCAGGTACCCCCTTTCCCATCCCCATATTTGTACCCTCTGCACTTAGGACTGTGCCTGGTACACAATATGCATAATAAATGTGAACTGACTGACTATACATATACACACATACCATATTTTTACATTTTTACATATATTCAATCATTTTATATACATACACACATATATACCTGCATATGTACAGAAAGAGTGTATACACATGTACCTTGTTGATAATGTTGGGTAAGCTTATCTCAAGTCTTCTGCAGTCATAAGATCATAGATTTACCACTGGAAGGCACCTTATAAGTCATGTCATCCAACCCCCTCATTTTATAGATGAGGAAGCTGAGGCTAACAGACATGAAGAGACTTCTATAAGATCTCACAGGTACTAAATGTCAAAGCTGATATTTAAAGCCATGTCCCTTAATTCCAAACCTAGGATTTTTTTCACTTCACCACATCTATTATGTGCCCTCAATTTATAGCAGCTACTACAGAGTACCAAGTACTCTGTGGATGCCCAATTAATTTCATTCAAATGAAAAAAAAAAAAGTCAAATTATCCAACACTATGTATGGGAGGAATCTGTCAATTATTTAAGTCTTTTTCCTTGCAATCATTCACATCATTAGCCACTCTGAATAAAAAAGATCAATAATAAGCAGATATAGAGAACAAAGATCTCTGTGATACATGTCTGAGCTAAATGCAGATCTCATCCTCCTCTGGCAGACATACTAGGGGGTTTGTAGAGGTCGGAATATCTAGCTATACTGTATAAAGCTTCATTGGGAGACAGCTATTTTTAAGAACAGATTATTTATTCAAACTGAATGATATACACTGTCTAAAACGATTATGTCTCAAAAGAAAAAAAATCACAGCTGCCTTAGAAACTCTGTCATGGTTTTAAAGCAATTTGCCATAGCACAGGATCAGAGAAAATCCTAAATCAAACCTAAAGTCTTTCTAAATTAAATTATATGAGGTATAAGTTTCATTTTTTGAATCATCGAGAACTTCCTAATTACTAAGTGAAATACTGTAAGGAATAAAGAAAAACACAAGGTGTTGAAATTTCAGATGTACAAAAGAAAATTTTAAAAATCAATGTCAAGCAATAAGGTTCCTAACTCTAAAAATGTCTTTATTATTTTTAATATATGGGCACATTCTGTATTTTTGCTACTACAATCAAGGAGGCCAAGTGATTCTTCAGGGTGGGGTGGGGAAATAAAAAGGCAGCAACTGCTGGCAATAGCCCTAAGAAATACCAACTTGTGTCTATGCTAAGGCTTTTTAGTCTAGGAAAGAAGAACCCCTGGATTTGTTTTCATGATGGGCCAGTTCATCCTATCTAGTTATAGAACTATTTGTCTGACAAGAGAAAGCTAATGAGACTTAGCATGGCATAGCATAAAGAGCAGTGAATTTCAAATAAAAGGATCTGGATCTGAAGATTTACAAGGTCTGTATTCCAACTCACTGAAGCTACACCAGTCTCACCTCTTCTGTAATAGTTGAAGTCACATTCTACTTCCTGAGCTCTAAAGTGATTCCTGTTCTCTATTCCACTCAGGAACTTTACTATGAGCACAGCATACCTGTTTTAATAATTATAAAGATTTTAAATGATGGTCAGCAATCAATATTAATTTCTTGGGAAAAAGCTGGAGATCCTTATACTTAGGTAGATAATATCATTTATCATGGAAGTTGACTTAAAGGCCCCAACTGGATCTGTTATTAAAGAAACAAAAACATCAAAAACTGGTGGAGGGTAAAGTGTAAAAATCACAGCCCACTTCTTCCTTAGGGATTCTGCACCACACATGAGAAAGGCAATGGTTTAATCACCTTTCATAATAAGAACTAAATATCTTTTTTTTTTTTTGCCATAAAATAGCCATGGTGAGAAGTAAAAAAATCTAGGCCTCTACCTACATAAGACATTTAACTTCTTGAGGTCTCAAGTTTATTTATTACATTTAGATAATGAAAACTGTAGTTTCTAACTTCATAGATTATTGAGAGGCTCTAATAAGATAATGTATATGTAAATGGGCAAGAGTTTTATTTGCCAAATCTCTGTTTTGTGGACCGTAATACATGACAAGATGCATTTTGTAAACCTTTATCATTATGATTATCTTGATAATAGTGAAGGGTAGCTAGTCTTACAAAATGGAGGATTTAAATAATGTGACATCCTTGATAACATTATAATACTAAGTAATGATGGGATATGCTTTATGTTTCGTTGGAAACACAATTAAATGCTTTGGAAATTTTGTAAAAATCAAAATTTGCTTTGCAAATCTGAAAGCATGATTACAGTAATATTTACCACTTTTGTAGCACCTTAAGGATTTTGGAGTAAAGGCTTTATATTCACTATAACATGTTACTTACTTGTAAGTGCTAAATCCAAATAAATGCTCAACAGATAGGTAACATTTATAGGCTTTTTTTCTTTACAAATATCTCATATGATCCTCATAATAATTTTGTATGATAACAAAAAGTATAATAATGATGATGATGATGATGATCATTATCATGATGAATATGATAGTTTATGTTTATATAACACTTACAATGTGTTAGACACTGTATTAAGTGACTTACAATTTTTATCTCATTTGACCCTCACAGCAGCCTTGGGAGGTAGGTACTATTATTATTCTCATTTTATAAATAAAGAAACTGAGAAACAGAAGCATAAAAAAATTAAGTGACTTGCCTAGGGTCACATAGCTAGTAAAGTACCTGAGAATGAATCTGAACTTGATTTTTTACGCTCGATTTACTTCACTACTTAGCTGCCTACAATAAGAGAGAGAGAGTGTAGCACCTAAAATGTAAAACTCAGAATTGAGAATGGACATTGAATCTTGCCTGTGAACCTTACTAATTTTGTGACTCTGGATAAGACATTTAACTTCTTGAGGCCTCAGGTTTATCTATCAATTTTAGATAATGATAATTATAGTATCCAACCACATAGGGTTTTTGTGAGGCTCTACTGTGACAGACAATGTGTATATGTAATAGTGGGGAGATTGAATTACCCAATCTAATCACTGCATACTACTCAAAGTAAATGATAAAATGTTAAATAAATGAATCACTCCATTTTAGGCTTTAGACTAAATATGCAATGTCTTTTGAACTGGAGAGATGTTGTATAAAAATAGTGTTTGAAAAAGCTGAGAAAACATGACCATGCCATCAATAAATTATCAAGCTAGTTAGAACCAGAGTCATTCTGGAAACTAGTGTAAGCTAGTGTTCCTGTAAACTCCCTGGGAAGAAAAGTCCTAAGGGTGGGAGTGGGCATACAGAGGGAGAGGCATTGGGTCTAGTCTCTTCAACTTTGTCAAAGTTGGAAGGGGATTAAACCAACCCCTACAACCACCACTGAAGTGAAAACTTACTGTGGAAAAGGAGCCCAACTTTCTCATCTCTACCAGCAATAACTGCTGACCTCAGAGCACCAAAAGGTAGGATGAGCACAGGAGTTCTGGGATTGGAAACATCTCCTAGACCACAAGTCCTGCTGCTAGCTCACACCTTACAGTCATCATTTGGAGAAGCAATTCTTGTGGAGAAAGAGCCATCTGTCCCCACCAAATGCCCATCATTTTTTCATAGGGCCAACAAACCTCAATGAAATATC
The DNA here is from genome assembly GCF_027887165.1 of Monodelphis domestica. Taxonomy (NCBI): domain Eukaryota; kingdom Metazoa; phylum Chordata; class Mammalia; order Didelphimorphia; family Didelphidae; genus Monodelphis; species Monodelphis domestica. Next base: position 291,087,125 of record NC_077229.1, on the reverse strand, counting down.
AAGAAAAAGACAGCAACCTCCCCCCAACAAACCCTAAACCCAATCAAACCAGTAGCACCTTGAACACCATTGCTAATCTTCACCCCTGAAGGAGATAGCCCAGGACCCTGAACTCCAAAACTTTTAAAATAGCATTGCTCTTAGCCTGCAGTTATTAACCCTAGGAAGCAACCCCTGTAGATGCAGCTTTTTAACTGTTTCTACAGGTGCTATAGCCACATTTATTGAAGATAGAGAAAATTGATTGCCACCAAAATCCTTGGCATTATCAAAAGATTCAATGTCAGAAAATGATATTAATTAATCAGTGGAAATAACATTAAAGAAATATTACTATCTGCTTTACCACTGTACCCTAAAGTCAATGGGCCTTTCCCATTATGAATTGCAGGTGAAATATTCCTTACATTTTGTCTCTTGTATTAGAATGTGAGCTCCTTGAGAGGAGATTGTATTATTTTTCTTTTTTGTTTACCCAGTGTGCTTTTCACTTAGTAAATGTTTAATAAATGCCTAATTCATCCATTGAGAGCTTTAAAAGGTCTAAAGCAATGGTGTCAAACTCAGATATAAATGAGATCCACCAAAGAGAGCCACTAACCTTTTTTTTTAACCCTTACCTTCTGTCTTAGAATTGATACTGAGGATTGGGTCCAAGACAGAAGAAGGGTAAGGGTTAAGCAACTGGGATCAAGTAATTTGTCTAGGGTCATAGCTAAGAAATACCTGAGGTCACATTTGAACCCAGAACCTAGTTCTCTGTCCACTGAGCCAACCTAGATGCCCCTGCCACTAAATTTTATATAAAGATCCCCGTGCTCACATGCTGACTTGGAAAACTACATATTATCATCATTTATGTTTTATAGTATCTTCAAATTTTGTCAACTATCTCCCAGTAACATTTTTATCTGGTTCATGGAATAATTAGACTCTGTGACTATGTTTCACACATCTGATCTAGAGGACATGGGACTTCTTGCTACCCTAACATCATCCGAAATAAGCTGACTTAAGTGTCTACATTGGGAGCCAATTTTAGATTGGATACAGAGTCACAGTTACCCAAGGAACCTAGTATAGTAACTGTACCATGCCTGAGAGAACCCCATTAAAATGAGAAATAATTACAGCTGTGAATCACCCTTGTGTTAAATGTGCTAAAATTGATACTTGTTTTTCTGTCAAACTTGTAGAGGTATATTTTGTATCAACTTTTGTTCTTCATTTAAGGCTAGATTCTCAACTGGTAATACGGAGGGGAACTATACTGGCAGGGCCTTAAGATGATGGCAACGGAGAATCCCTGAACGTCCTCAGGGGAAAATCACCCCTAACCGTTACAGCTATAGGGATGATATGGAGCCTTCATTCTCCTAGACCAAAGACTCATCTGAGAAAGCAGAAGTTGAGATAATTAGACTAAAAGCTTAGATGAGCTACATATGGAAAATACTTTGCAAACATTAAAAGCACTATATAAAGGCTGCAGTTATTTTATCCAGAATCTTGGCTTATCCAGTGCAGTACTGAGAGAAATCTGCATTGGAATGGGATAGGCTCAATTTCATCAGCTACAGTAAGTTTACTCCAGTGTTTAGTGGAATGATTAATTATAATCCCCAGACTCTTAAAAAAAAAAGGCAGTTGCTGTTTACCTGACTTACTGCTAAAGATAGGCAACTGACAAAGCAAAGTTTTGAAAATAAGCTCATTGAATTCCCATGAAGGATGAAAGTACAAATTTCAAATCAATTGGTATAGGAGAACAAAGATGAATTTCTAAATATTCCCTCTAGGTCATACTAAAACAAATAATGAAGGAATTTTAGTCAGGAAAAACAATTTTATGTCTTTAGATAAACTCATTTATGATTTTTTTAAGCAAAAATTTATTCATGAACAGCACACACTTTTAGTCATGTCCTCTTAGCTATTAAGCTACTTTCTGGATGAATATAGTCATTTATAAAGAAGATGTGATTTTTCACCAGGGACCCACATCATGGCCAAGGAAAAAATAACTTACCTCAGTGGGAGGAAAGAGTTAACCTAACCATTAAATATAATTATTCCCAAGAAGCCAATGTTTAATTTACCATTTAGAAAAGGAAAACTTTCCTTTTTGAACTCCGGCACTACAATCACACTGCAGACAAACAATAACTCACAGCTTGCAGTTATGCAGTGTCCCAAGGTTCATTACATACTTTAGAACTATTTCATTATCAATGAGTCAGTCAATAAACATTTATTAAGTGACTGCTATATAATGGGCATCTACTATATGAGACAGCAAGCTTAGTTGAAGTAGATGGAGGGCTGGGCCTAGAGGCATGAAGACCTGAATTCAAATGTGACCTCAGATACTAGTTGTGCTACTCTGGGCAAGTCACTTAACCTGTTTGCTTTAATCCACCGGAGAAAGAAATTTCAAATCATTCCAATATCTTTGCCAAGAAAACCCCTTTGGTATTATTAATGTGATTCATACTAGGTACCACCTATATCCCCTAGATTAATGAAATATTAAGTGTAAAATACTCCCTCTAGGTCAGTCCTATGTATAGCATTCAAGAATTATTATAGCCACAATGTTAGTGAATTCAGCATATGCTACTGAGCATCTCTTCATTCCAACTACACAGAACAGAAAGGGACAATCTGTGCCTTGTAGAAATTATGTTAAATTATGCCTTTTGAAAAATGTATAGAATTTGTTAGTCATTACTACTAGTAGTCCAGGTCTTTTCTCCTTATGGGTAAAGGTAATGAAATGAAGCAGTTTGGCACTGATAGGTAGCTGAGGGGGAAGGAGGAAAAAATAGGTAGCCAGGAGTCTATCTAATTTCCATGTCATTGAGCTCCAGCCTCTGCTTCCCACCTGGGGCTCAGGGCTTCTGATTGGTGTAATTCTTTACATGTAGCCCAAACCCAAGCCCACTCTACTGCTCTCGCACCAGCCATCTTGGAGTCTCCCACCTATCCCTATTCACCTCTAGCTCTGGAAACAGAAATCAAGTCAACATTACCATCCTTGTTCCATTCACAACCTCTGTGACTTCCCACAACAAAACATCTTTCCCTCTCCAACACTCACTATAGCTCTTGTCTTCCTCTACAAAAATGTAAGCTCCTTTAGGGCAGAGGTTACTTAGCTTGTTTATCTTCTTACATCTAGCACTTAACACTGCCTTTGGCACATTTGTTTAGGCTTTTTTTCAGTCAAATCTGAGTGTGAACCCATTGGGGTTTTCTTGGCGAAGATATTGAAGGGGGTTATCATTTTCTACTCCAGCTCATTTTATATACTAGGAAACTGTGGCAACCAGGGTGAAAGGACGTGCCCAGGTTCATATAGCTAGAGTCTGAGGCCAAATTTGAACTCATGAAGAGGAGTATTCCTGACTCTATGTACAGAACTCTATCCTCTGTGCCTCCAGCTACCCTCTGCCACACAGTAAGTGCTTATTAAATACTATTATATTCATTCAGGAAATAATCTTCTCTTCTACAGAAAGATATATTATGAACTGCCCACCTGACTTTCCACTGATTTTCCTTTTACTTAGACTGCCTCTGAACTGTGGGTTTACCAACTAGTCATACTAATAATTACAACAATAACAATAAATGCTGTCCTGTAGTTATAAAGTACACAGAGCATTTTCGTATTCATTTTTTATTCTATTCTGTGCTCACAACTATTATGCAAAGTATGTAGAATATACTTGAACTCTCAATTTCTTTTTATGCTGCACTTTGGACCCACTCTATAATGTATGGCTCTTCATGCTAGCCTCACTCCAACCCTATAATTCGCCTTTTGGAAGTATCCTCTGTGTCTCTTTCTCTGATTGAATGACTCCTCTAGGCACCTCCATTTAAAAAGGGCATCCTGGCTAACCATTGTTAAGGTCCAGGATTTCACCCACCACCAAGGAAGATCCATGGACAATGCAAACAGGCAGAGAAAGGCCATTTATTGAACTGATACGCGCATCAGTGGGAACCTCTGCCATCAGAGTTTCAAGTTGCTTCTGAGAGGCTGGGCCTTAAGTACTCTCCAGCATGTATGGCCCCCTCTTCCAGCCTCTTATCTGCTACATACAATTCTTGGAACGTTGCCAGCATGTTTGGCTCCCCTCAGCCCTTATCGGTTACATACTATTCTTGGGACCTTGACAATTTTATGTTATTGGTGTCTTCCTGGCCTTTATCTGGTACCTACTGCAGCTGCATGCTTATTGGGGTCTTCCTAACTTCCAAGGCTAGCCAACTTGTTAAGGCCTTCCTGTATTTTCAAGGCTGGTCATTTTGGCCTCCTTCACCATATCTCATTCATCTCCTGGCTGCATTCTGGAAATCCTCTATCATCCCCATCTCCCATCTCATACCATTGTTCCCTTCCCCCTTTATATGCTGTCTTCTGTTAACCCCTAGGAAACTCTGGGTCTCTTTTCTGCTCTGACCAGTAGTTTCTAACTACTCCCCAAAAGAAACTTGTCTTCCCCCCATCAGTTTTCAATTGTCTTAACTGATCCTGTTCCTGAGACATTTGTGTGACTGTTTTTTTAATCAAATTAACACTGAATAAATACTTCATTTTCTTTACTGATCACCTAATTGGTCCAAGTTTATGTATTGGCTAAGACTTCCTTCATTAGATTTTAAGCACCTTGAAGGAAGGGATTCTCTTTCTCTTTGAACTTGTATTCCCAAGACTTAGAACAGTGGCTATTTAATATTAATATTAATTAATTAATATTAATATTAGGCTATTTAATAGGAGCTTAATAGTTGCCAGATGATTGAATAAATGAGGTGAATTCATTACTGTATGCATTCCAGATTTAGCTAAGGCAGTACTTTCATATTCCATATTTAATACTAATGTGATATTTTTCTTTTATAATGATCACATAAGATTCTTTCAAATTTCTGATTAAATAGAGATGCCATATTTCTTCTTGGACAACTACTTGGGCAGAAGGAATCTTGTCCTGACCAAGTCAATACTGATGAAAATCACTGGGGAATTGCTTTTGAAACAACCTTGTTCACTAGCCTATCAAATTTCATTTGCTTCCCTTCAATATGTGGCACATGCCCAACTTTTTAGTTTAAGTTAAAGGGCATGAGTTAGAAACAGATACGTAACTAATTTGTTACCACTAAATATGAAAAGTGATATTAAATAACCAAAGATTTTTTTAAATTCTTCAATGTAATGGTGAGTACTGAAGAGGACAGATAAAACTACACCGGAAAACATTATGTGGGAACAAGAATGAAAGAGGTCAAAGGCTTGTGAATAGCCCAGAGGCCTTAGCACAAAGACATTCTTTGAAAAGAGTAAGAAGACACTGGGCTCAACAAGTTCTGAATCATATCACCAGAAAGAGCATTTCCCCAATCTTAGCAGAAAGACAGTAACTGGTTGGTTATAGATGAAGCAGTCTTTCAGTTAGTTTTTTTTTTTTTGCAGTCAGATCATTAGTGTTATTGTTCATTTGCTTTGCCACAGAAATCTCTTTAACATTTTATCTAGTTCTTTTAAACTGTTCATTTTTAGGGAAAAAAATGCCCATTCCACCAAATATTTGAGTTAATTAAAAATATTTTTAAAGTTTCTCTAGGGGCAGCTGGGTAGCTCAGTGAATTGAAAGCCAGGCCTAGAGATGGGAGGTCCTGGTTCAAATCTGACCTCAGACACTTCCCAGCTGTGTGACCTAGGGCAAGTCACTTGACACCCATTGCCTAGCCCTTACCACTCTTCTGCCTTGGAACCAATATCCAGTATTGATTCCAAGACAGAAGGTAAGGGTTAAAAAAAAAAAAGAATGTTGGAAGTTCTAAGTTTATACTAGTTAAATCTTCATAACAGCAAGACTTTTATTATTGTTGAGTTTGATTATATCACTTAAACCATAAAGTAAAAATTATAAACTAAGAGGCTTCAAATGGGTTCTAGGCTAACAATTTTAAATAACCTTGTTCCTTATGAGAGGACTGGACTACCAATCTGGAGATCAGTATTTCTCTGTATTGGAGAAAGCATAAACAGAATACTAAAGAAATATTATACTTTTTTAAAGTACTGAATGCACATGCTTGTCTCTTTGACGCAAGTAATTTGGGTGGCAGTATAAACAACGAAGATGTAGGTGTGGATTGCCCCAGTGCTCTGGGAACTGATGTTTTACTAAACAGGTCCTTGCCATGATTAATTGCTTACATCTGCTGCACATTGGTGCCTGGTTCCTAGGTGCCTGCATTTTATATCCATCTTTACTGTACTCATGACTTTCTTTCAATTCTTTAACAGGCAACAAAAATTGTGCTTGGTGGTGTTTAAGTGTCTCAGTGTTGGGAGGAAAAACAAATAAGAAACTGTAGCAAAAGCCTCAGATAAAGCCTTGACCTTCTGATAAAGAGCTGGTTGGATAGGGGAGAGATTGATATTATCATAAAAGAGAAAACACTATTTAAATTTTGCAAGTAGAATGATGGCAAATGCAAGCAAGGCTCTGGTGAGCTTTACCTCACCAATGGTTCTGAAGCACTATTCCTGAGAAATTGGTCTCTGTGACCTGTGGCATATTTACAAAGATGAAATAGACATAAAAATGAACCCTCCAGCCACTTTTTCACTGAACACTAGGCACTAGGAATCCAAATCACAACATCAGCTTATTTCCTCTTAGCTTTCTTTAAGGCACATACTGAGTGGAGTAGAACAACTCTGGATCGTTTTACTCCCAAATTCACAGCCCAGCAGGGTTCTTGGGATGGGAATTTGTAGGGGAGGGGGCAGGGAGATAGATACATTGTGCCTCTTTGAGAGAAAGACCAAAGGTGGAATCCCTCCCTGTAACTCAAGCTCCTGGAGAAACAGCAAAGAAGAGGACATCAACTTTTAGTAGCCCCGATTAAACCTTACCTGAGTCTGCAGTTTACAGCACCAGTATGTCCCTAATGTTTCTTTTGGGAGTATTGCATATGCTGGTACTAGAACATTTGACCTTACTCATTTCTACTAAAGAAACTCCAAAGTAACCTTTAACTTCGATAAAAAGCTGTCTTCCTTCTTCCTGTGCTCTCCACACAGCAATCTAATACACCTCATCATGTGGTCTGTTACCATGGTAGCCATGAATTCAGCTGCTAAAATACAAAAGACTTAACAAAAAGTTGCTTTTTACCCCTCTACACACCCTGAAAAAGTCAGAGCTTTTTTTCTTTCCTTTGGTGCTATACATTTAATCTGGATATATTTCCATTGCTTCCTGAGACTCAAGTTTACAAGGGAAAAAAATTAGAAAAAGAATTCATAGTACAGAAGAAAAAAAGGAGAGGAAGTCCTTCAAAGCTTTTCAAAATAAATGAGTTGATCATAAGAAAATTTTGAGTTGTCACTAATCTCTTAAATTGCTGATTATTATCTACTCATATCATTTAGAAATTTTAAAATTCTCATCACTGACTAGTAGGAAATGCAATCAGTTTCATGACTCCCTTTAAAAATATCATGGTAAAGTGGTTTAGTAAATACAGGAATACAGGTGTTGAAAACACTGCAATTACATTGGGACTTACAGAGCTGTTCTCACTATGCTTTTCTATATCAGATATTGTAGAAGGTATGCCTTTTTGTTATAAATTGCAACATTTAATTATTATTAAAACCCAATTAGTTAAAACTGATCACAGCCTGCATAATTGCATGTGGATGCCCCATCTAATACTGATTCTAGGCTAATATATTCTTTCAATACTGAAAAAAGTGAACAGAGGGGCTTCAGACACTTATTAGCTGTGTAAACCTAGTCAAATCATTTAACCCTGTCTACCTCAGTTTCCTCAACTGTAAAATGAGCTGGAAAAGGAAATGGTAAGCCACTCCAGTTTCTTTGCCAAGAAAATCTCAAATGGGGTAACGAAGAGTCAGGCATTACTGAAATGACTAAACAACATGAGAAATAGAATATCTTAGTGAACAGAGGACTGAGTCTGGAATCAAGAAATCTTGGATTCAAATGCTTTCTCTGACATGAGCTGTGTGATCATGGCTAAGTCACTTAGCTTCTCATCTGATATGTAAACTGATTATAAAATTGCATGTATTGCATTATTGAGTTGTGAATCTCAACTGACAAAATATAAAGTGCCCTGACAATTTTAGACTATCACAAATTTCAGACATTACAAGTGGAAAGTAAAGACAGCTGTACCAACTACTAAGTTAGTTCATAGCTCTCTATCTTGAAAAGGGCTATAATTATAACTCTTTTCAAACAGGCACATATATCAACCATGTATTCCATAGTCATAACATAACTTCAAGTGACAAAGCATCATGGTGGACATAGTGGCTCACTGAGAGGGATTTTGGGGCAGTGGAAAGAAAGTGAAGAAATGAATTTTTGTCACAACTGTGGCACTTTTTGCCACTTTAGCCTTTCTGAATCTCATTTTCCTAATCCTGAAAGTTGTTGTTGTCTTTCAGTCATTCAGTTGTATCTGTGTCAGATCCTTCTAAACTTCATGCACCATATATATATATTATTCATCGGATTTTCTTGTCAAAGATCCTGGAGTGGATTGCCATTTCCTTCTCAAGTGGATTAAGTGGATTAAGGAAAACTCAAGTTAAGTAACTTGACAGATAGTATCTCAGGCAGGATTTGAACTCAGGTACTCCTGACTCTAGGCCTAATGTTCTATCTATTGAGCAATCTAGTTGCCCCAAACTCTAAAATACCACATTTATCTGTCTCACAGGGTTATTTTCATAAAAGAGCTTTATAAACCTAGAAACACTCTAAATAGGAGGAACTATCATTAGCTATCATCATAATTATTTAAAACAAAGGTTTTTCATGACCGATAAGGCAAAGAAGTAGATCTGTTGAGAGCAACTAGTCTAAAAAGGATGAATAACAAATCAACATATTATACATATTTATAATATAGAAAGTCTTATAGAATGAACTGTATAATCAAACATATAATCATATATAAAGATCATTAGAGTGTTCTTAGGTTTAAAAGTTTTCAAGCAGTTCTTTTGTTACTTATTGGAGTTTTACGAAAAAAGAAATAGTTGGGGTTTTAAAAAAAATAGCATTTGCCTTGATTAACAAAAGGAAAAAAAAACACAATCACTTTTTTGAGCTTGAATTTCCTCCCCAGGGAACAATAATATGCTACCAAAGAGATAGCTGCCATTTGGAAATAAGAAACAAATGGACAACTGGCTTGAGATTAGGTACAAACACAGGCATATTTTAATAATTTCTTGACTGTAGCTGACCTTTAAGATAAATGTTACCTTGACTTGCAACAACTTGTGCAAACTAAACTATTCTACACTTCTGGCTACTCATCCACTAGGCTACATCATAGTCAGAAGCACAGAGAAATTCTTATTTAATTCTCTTTCAAGCCTAACTTCAATGGTATGGAATAAGAAAATAACCCTGGGGGAGGGAGAGGGTGAGGAGTCTGATGTTTGAAATTTCAGCAAGTTTTCAGAAAGGAGAAAATAAATGTTGTGCGCACTGCAGTATTTTCTCTATCTTAACCAACCAACTCAAACATTTGGTTGCGATTATTAAAATAGTCTTGGCACAGGAACAGCACTGAACATTTCTAAGTACTGTGAATCGTGATGACATTGCTCTATAAAGTGTCTGAGCATATGAAGGAGGCAAAATGCACAGAAAAGACAAGGAGCAGCACCTACAGTGAAAGTGAATTCAGCACCTGCTCACTCTTTATAGACAGACTGATGAAGCAAAGATTGATCCAGCCACCATTTGAATAATTCATATTTGTTCTAGTTCAAGCAGCAACTAAAAGGAGACTTCTGGATCACTTCTGTTTACAACTTGGGAATCTTTGGCTCATCCTTTCTCCCTCTATGAACTGACTTTTCATTAAATGTACTGGACGGTTTTTGGTCTTTCTAGGCAAAAGAAACATATTTGTTGCACATTTAATATTTTTGGTCATGAAAGCAGGGAAGCCCCTAGTCAACAAATTAAGAAAATGTGTTAGGGGCAGTGGCTGAGTGGATAGACATCCAAGCCTGGAGATTGGAGGTCCTGGCTTTAAATATGGCTTCAGACACTTCCTAAATGTGGCACCCTGGGCAAGTCACTTAACCCAATTTCCTAGCCTTTACTTCTCTTCTGCCTATCAGTTCTAAGACAGAAATTAACAGAAAGGAAGGAAGGAAGGAAGGAAGGAAGGAAGGAAGGAAGGAAGGAAGGAAGGAAGGAAGGAAGGAAGGAAGGAAGGAAGGAAGGAAGGAAGGAAGGGAAAGATTGATGCTGGTATTTTCTTTATCAACTATAGTATACAAGGATATTTGGTTCTGTTGTCTTTTTATTATTCCTAAAATCTTATTTTACAAATGTTAGTGCACAAAGTTAAGTACTTAATAAATGTCTGCAGACTGATGGTCAGGATCTGCTTGCCTCTCAGTTTTAGGAAGACAAGTTATTAGTGTTTCATTGTATTCCTATTCCATAAACAATCTCCAGTCTCCTATCATAGGGGAAAAAAAAAAACTGTTTTCTACAAAGGTGATTGTTATTGTTCAATTGTTGCAGGGGTGTCCAACTCCTTGTTATCTCATTTGAATTTTTCTCAGCAAAAATACTGGAGTGGCTTGCCAATTTCTTCTCCAGTTCATTCTACAAATGAGGAAACTCAGAGAAAAGGTTGAAATGTGGGACAACATAGTAAATATCTGGGGCCAAATTTGAACTCAGATAAGTCTTTCTGACTCCTGGCTCAGCACAATATGCACTGTGCCATTCACCAATAATTTAACAAACATTTATTAAAAGTTTACTATGGATAAGATGAGAAATAGCCTGATAAAAGGCCAGAAAAATTATAATCATGTGTTACCTATGATAGAAAGTAATTGTAATAAAAGTTTTAAGCTCTTAGTATATAGTACAATTCTCTTAAATCTATAAATTCTAGTTAAGCTGCTCAAATTCATTGATAATAGGAATTTACATACTAGGATTTCCTTATATAGCTGGTGTTATGGGGGGGGGAAGACCAAAAAAAATATTTTCCTTAAGAAACATCTACTATACTTCTGCATGCCAGTGTTTCAAATTTTCAACCCATGAATTCTTGCTTAGCCAATCTTGGGCATGATACAGCTGGAAGAGACCTCCAGAGGTCATTTATTTTACTGCTAACCTTATTCCCCAACACATACTCTTCAGTCTGGGGATTCTGGCCTCATTGCTCTTTATGAACAAGTCACATCTCTCAACTCCAGGCATTTTCTCTGGCAATCCCATATGTCTGGAATACTCACCTTCCTCTGCTCCATCTTCTTAGCTCCTTGGTTGTCCTTAAGCAACAACTAATGTCCTATGTTTTTCTGCATCTGCTTAACCCATCTTAATTCTGGTTTTTTAATTATCTCCTATTTATTGATTGATTGTAGACATGATAATATCTAGTCTAGACAGGTCTACAATAAGTTAAGAAAAGTTTAGAGGTTATCATCTTGAAATAAAGTCAAGTCTAAAAAAGGCAATTGATGAGGGGAGGCCCATCAATCAGGGAATGGCTGAACAAGATTTGATCATGTTGGTGATGGCATAGCTTTGTAGTATAATAAATGATAAGCAAGATGATTTCAGAAAAAGCTGTAAAGATCTACATGAACTGATGCAGAGTGAAATAAGCAGAACCAGGAGAACATTGTGCATAGTAACCGAAATATTGTCTGATGATCAACTGTGAAAATTTGCCTACTCTCAGAAATGCAATGATCTGGGATGATCCTGAAAAACATGATGGGAACGCTATCTACCTCCAGAGAAAAGACAGTTGAGTCAGATGGACATAGATCAAAGCATACTATTTTTCACATCAGGCTATTTATGATTTTATTTTGGGATTTTAGTTTTGTACAAATGTGCTTTTAACAACAATGACCAATATGGAAGTGTGTTTTGTGTGATAATAAAAAGGATAAAAAGGACCATTGAACTTTAATAAAATATTCTAAACTATAGCTAGAAGCTGTCCTTTTTCATATAGTACCACATGCTGCCTTCTTGAAATGGTGTTGGCATTTATTATACTCACAGAGAGTAGTACTTCTGAAAAACCATCAAGGACTAACAAGTTTAGAAGACTGAAAATTTCTATACCTTTTCTAGAAGGCTAGCTTAAGATATCTGAACCAAATCAATATCCATCCAATTTTTCTTTTCTTTTTTCAAAATTTTATTTATTTTTTTGTATAGAGAAATATTCTATTCAACCAACTTTTGAAAATCCTCTATAAAAAGGTACCCAAACTATAAGTCATTCCAATTTTGATTATTACTTACTAGCAAGAAATCTTAACAACTGGCCAGGCTCTATATCTGTTGTTTCAAGTTGAGTCCATTTCTTTTTGTTCCCTTTTCAGTGAAAGACAACCGTCTAAAAATTATTTCTTTGAATATTAGAAAAGTTACTAATACATTCGAGTTCTCTTCTTATCTAAAATGAGTCTTTGTTTCCTTAATGCTGCTTTTCCCATCCTATTTGCTATTCTTCTAGTTATTTCTACTTTATTGCTTAGGATCTGTTCAGATTAAATGCTTCTAAAAGAAAGACATGACAAGCTACAGAATTTCGTTTGCAGTTTCTTCATGTTCCTCTACTGCCAAAACATCAGGGTAAAATCTATGCTTTTTGAGGTGAGGAATCATTTTTTCTTCCTTCTTTGTATCCACAGTGTTCAGCACACTATTTGTTAAATGCTTATTTATTAATAAAATGCTTGTTGACTGACTATAGTGATTAACAGCTACTACTTTCCACATCTTTACTATTATGAGCCCTGAACCTTTTCTGTCATTAATTTCCTAGACATTTATTCCCAAATCATGACTTTTAAAATATTTTTTCTCTGCCAATATTTTGTGCTCTTTCTGTCTCTTTTGAACTATTAACGACTGACTTATAACCCAATAGGATATATTGGTTTTTAAGACATAGAATGTTAATGCTGAAAGGGACTTTTGAGGTAATTTAGTGTCTAATCCACAAGATCCAGAGATGCCTTGTCCAAAGTTCCACAGCTAGTCAGCAGCCTAGTCACAACTTCAATCTGGTTTTCCCAACTCCCATTTCAGAGACTATATCAGCAGCCTCTGTAGATGTCAAGGTCATTTTAAATTCCAAATCTTTCTTCTATAATTCTTTATTCCAGCTCCTAGTTTGGCATCATTTATGAAGTATGCCACATGCTCAATATTTCAACTTTCAAATAATAGATGAGTATCATTTGGAGAGGGGAGACATTGCCACTTGTGGGAGAAAAGAACATTTGGTGTTGCCACTAGGGTGCAGCTGCTACTGGTGGAGAAAAAGAAATTGTTAGGAATGACTAGAAAAAAGAACATTTCACCCCATAACAAAACTAGAATATGTATTTGTAATTAGGGTGGGGAAAACTTAGGCTTTTCCTTAGGGTTCTTAAATTCATTGAGGGAACAATTATTCCTCAGGGGGCTGTGCTTTTCCCCTGCAACAACTGGGAGATCAACATCCCACCCCTTATGGCCAGTCTGTGTTACATGGGACAAGCTAGCTTCCTTTCTTCTCCTTAGGTCCTGAGCCCCAAGGTCCAATCTATACAATATCCTCTCCTGGTGCCTAATCTTACCATCACTTCTCCCATTATAACTGGGCCAGCAATAGAATTGTCCTCTGCCTTCCAACTACTACACAGCCTTTTGAATAGGGAATCCTCTCCATCCTGAACTATTTTTTCCCTCCAGTAAAACAATTCCTATTTATGTCTTTCAGAATTTGCTCAGTTGTTTCAGGTGTACTTTCTTACTCTTTGGGATCCCATTTGGAGTTTTTCTGGCAAATATGCTAGGTGTTTTTGACATTTCTTTATCCAGATCATTTTATAGGTGAGGAAACTAAGGCAAACAGGGTTAAGTAACTTGCCCAGGATTACACAGCTGGTAAATGTCTAAGGCTAGATTTGAACTCAGGAAGTCTTCCTGACTCTACACTTGGTGCTCTATTCGATGTATCACCTAGCTGTCAGGATTCTTTGTCAGAATACAAAAGTACTAATACGTAAAAAAAACTGAGAAAAAAAATGCTGGGCTAAAATGAAGGATCAGGCTATTCACACAGTAAATGAGCCTAAAACCTATTTAAGGTCACAGAGAACTCATTTGAATTCAATTATTGCATTAATATCGCATTGAGGGAGCTGAGCAAGCCTGTGAGTTGAATTCAGTGGTACATTTTATTGGCAAGATGCCATGTTCTACACCAAATGTAACCTTTGCATCACCTTCTGTGACAGCCCCACATCCTGTAAACTCAGATAGATGGGCTTTCTTCCTTTATTGCCATGGTAATGTCTTTATTTGGAGTGATGTATTCTTTCTCAGCCAGAGGTAGAAAAAGACATTTCTGGAAACCCAATCTTTTTTCAAGGCCAAGAGAACAAACAAATTCCGGGGACCCTGTCATTAGAAGTGTTCACTTACTCTGTCTCAGAACCTTCTGTCCCAGACTTTCTCCAAATGTTTTCCCCTTAACTGGCTCTAAGTTCAGCAATTAGACCACAGGGCTCTACAGAATTACTACCCAAGTTGCATAATTATGGCATAAAACACAAAGGAAAATATGTAATGAAGTAAAAAAAAATGAGCTCCCAACTGTCCCTTCTATCATAACGCACATTGAATAGAAAAACAATTTGATTGCTCAAGATAGCAATACTGTGATTATTAAGTCACACAATTCTATTTATGTCTATGTTTCTTTTTCTCTTTAAAGACTGTATAAATTGGGCTATTTAATATAGTATAAGCTAGGGAAATAATATTTAAAGTAACCATAAATAGGACCATATCTTTTTTGTTAGCTACTTTAGAGCAAGGATCAGGGAGGACACAGAAGGGTTCTTTCCTCTCCCTTGTCCCTAGCTCCAGTATATATAAAATAAGTAGGGCTGAAGAGGATGCTGCCCTGATGCTTGTTGCTGTGCATGGTCATGAGTAGCAAAAACAGTGAAAAATATGTTCAGATTAGGAGGTCGGGTTACCTCCTAATCTGTACCCTAATATGATGCCCTTGAGTTTGGAAGTCTCTGCTACATCACATTATTTTGAATTCAAAGGGATCCCAGAAGTCATTGAGTTCAACTTGTACTTAAACATTAATTCATTGGGTTTACATATAGTGAAAAGGACAGCAATTCTGGGGTCCAAAAACCTGGGTTCAATTCTGCCTCTAAAGCTTAATTTCTGGGCCTCCTTGGGCAAGTCACTTAAACTCCTTGAGCCTCAGTTTCTTTATTTATAAAATGAGGAGTTGGATTAGATGATTAGGTCCCTTCTAGCTTTAGATCTATGATCCCTTCTACAACACACTAGTTGGCCAGTAAGTCTTTTTAAAAAAAACTCCTTATCTTTTATCTTAGTATCAATTCTAAGACAAAAGCAGCAAGGGCTAGATAATTAGGATTAAATGACCTATCCAGGGTCACACAGTTAAGAAGTATCTGAGATCAAATTTGAATCCAGGCCTGACACTATTTACTGTGCTACCTTGCTGCCCCATCAATAAATCTTAACTTGAAGAACTCATTATTTATCATTTTAGTACCTGTGAGATACTGAGAAGTTCATTTAAACTTTCTGAACTTTGGTTTCCCCATCCAGAAAATGAAAGGATTAGACTATGTGACTCTAGTATCCCTTCCTACCTTAATTCTTAAGCATTTGTTTGTGGTTCCATAGAAACCATGGTTCTAGGAAAAAGAGTGGACCCCTTCTTTTTTATATGATTATTGCATTCTGCCTTCTAAATTGAGTATTACTCAGCATAATAGTATGGGATTATCATTTATTACAATATATCTCTTGAACTCATGGCCAGGAGCAATGAAGCCAAGACAATTTTCCTACATGTTTTGCCAGTACTTTATAGTATGAACAAACTGAACAAGTTATGATACAATGGTCTTGTTTGATATAGACCAAGAGCTATATTAACGACTCTAACATCTCCAGTTGGAAGTCTTTACAAGTCACTTGGTTTTGCTCACAGGAAAACAAACAGATATATTCTATCACATACTGAAGGTCTAACCCCAATCAGCCATCTTGCAAAGGGATGCTGGTGATTACCCCAAAGAACATATCCAATGATTAACAGCAAATCACTAAGATATATATTTCAAATAAGCAGTTCAACCCATTAAATGGAGCATTCCTTTGCCTATATTTAATGATATTACATTTGTCTGTTTTAATCTATATACTAAAGGGGAGCTGGGTAGCCAAGTGTATAGAGCACCAGGCTTGAAGAACCTGTATAAGTCTAGGAATTAAGGAATTAGGAACCTGAAAAAGTCTAGGAATTAAGAAATTAGGAGAACTGGGCTCTCATCCTTTTTTTCCCCCTCCTGACAAGTTTTGTAGCCTTGGATGAGTAACAGGTTTTCTAGACCTCAATTTATTTAACTATTAATTGAAGGCATATTAAACCAGAGATTGCAGAAGTCCCTTCTAAATTTATATCAATGAATACTTATTTATCAATTTATTTTCTTTTAAAACCCTTACCTTTTTTCCTAGAATCCATACTAAAAATAAGAATTTATAAGTTGGAGGATAATATAGGACACAACTCTTTTTATTTCCTACAGAATAAATTTAGACACCATGTTTCTTCCAGAAATAGTAGAGGCCTATCTCACCAAAATTGAGTTTCTTCTCCAACTTGAGTTATTTTTGTAATGAGCTGGGAGGGCTCTTTTATCTAGAATTATCTTAATGTTCCTATAAGGATTGGTAACTCTGGGGTTTAATATATGAATAAACAGTGACTGAGTCATTCCCTTCCTCTTTAATATTGCTTTGGGGAAGAAGTAAGTAAGTAAGAAGAATTGTAAGGCCACTAATTGCTCCATGAATAGTGTGTGTGTAAAGTGTAATAGAGATTGAGGAGAGAAAGAAAATCTAGAACCTTTTATCCAGAGGGAATACAATAAATGTAAATAATTCGTGGCAGGGGTGTTCTAGATGGTGCTGGGGCTGGCTGGAGGAGAAAGTGAAGGCAAGACCCACACTTGTCAAGAAGGATAACAGGATGAGGAAGCAGTGCTGCAGGAGGGGATAGTGGGGATCACTGGGAGGAAGAAAGGAAAGAGAAGAGATTCAGAATAAAATTACTAAGAAAGGCAGTAAAAAGAATACTAATGACATACATAAAAGTATTTTTGAATTGCAATTTTGAAAATTGCAAAAAAGGAACAAGGTAATATTTGAAATTTCATTCAGTGCAATATAAAAACAGTTTAATGAATTTAAAGAGGTTAATTTTTGTATTTAAGGAACTGTTCTATGCAGTGGTTCATCATGTGCATAAGCCTGATATACAGACAGAATACATCTGTGTCTGTGCTGGTGAACACCTGCTTTCAGTAAGTGCCTTTAATCTGAGATAGCCCCTCCTGTCCTGTGAGAATTAATTGGCACTCTGGGAGTTAATTGGAGCCATTGTCGCCTGGCTCCAAACTGGGAGGTAATCCTCCCTTGATAATTAACATTGGTCAGGCTTTTTATTAGAATACTACATCCAATTTAGTACCCCACAACTGAAATGTGTAATGGAGAACCTGGAGAAAGTCCAGAAGCAAGAAATGGAAATGAATGGAAAATCAGCACCATCAGAAAAAATGAAAGGAAATGAGTTTATTCAGTACAGAGAAGAAGGGATATTATATAAAAGACAGTAACCAGAGATATATAAATGACAGTAAATGTCTTTTCCCTCCCCCCTGCCCCCTACTTCTCTTATTGCTAAGGACAGGACAGAAGGATATGACACAACCAGGCTCTGACATGAGGAATCTATGTAACTTTGGTCAAGTCACAGGTGCTGTTATTCATTATGAGGATGGGCTGGCAGGGATAATAATTCACTCAATTATTCATTTGACAAGTAGTTAGGTAGGTCAGTGCATACATAGCCAAGCCTTGAAATGAGAAGTCTTGGCTTCAACTCTGGCCTCAGATACTTTCTAGCTATGTGACTCTGGGCAAGTCATTTATCCCCAATTTCCTAGCTCTTACCACTCTTTTGCCTTGGAACCAAAACTTGAACGGATTCTAAGATGGAAGTGGGGAAAAAAGAACCTATTATTATTTATCAGGCTCTCTGGAATTTTATTATCCTGAAAGACATCTCTGAAATTTAATTCTTACGTACCACCTGCCCCTGAGTCCCATCCCTCCCACTGATGTGAGAGGGGAAGAGGGTGAACAATGGACCCTTCCTCCATTTAAGAAGAGCATTAAAGGTGGCCATCTCATCTCATCTTTTTCCACTTGGCTGTGCTCCGATGAACTTCATCATACCCCTCTTCTCTTTTCCCCCTTTAACATCTTTTTGAGATCTGGAACTCGTTTTGTCTTTATGTCTCCAGTTCTTGGCATGGTGCTGGTATATATATTAGGTGCTTAATAAATGTTTACTGACTGAATGATCTATTATGTGAAAGGATCTATTCTAGGAGCTTAGACTACAAAAACAGTTCATCAGAGTTCTTGCCCTCACAGAACTAACTTGGAGGTTGAGAGAGATGATATATGTATAAATCAATTATAAATGCATATATTACATATATGAAGCACAATTTTAAGAGAGTGCATTAAACACTGGAGAGAATGAGGAAAAGCCCATGTACTTTGCATAGGATATGAGGACAGCTAGGTATTCCCACAGGGACAGCTAGGTAGTGAAATGCATATACAGAGCATCACATCTTGAATCAGGAAGATGCAAATGCAGTCTCAGATACTTGCTAGTGGTGTGACCTGGGGAAATCACTTAACCTTTATTTACCCCAGTTCCTTATCCATAAAATAAGGACATTCTGGAGATTAAAATGGCAAACTACTCCAGTATCTTTGCCAAGAAAACCCCATGAACAAATTCCATGGGTCACATAGAGCTGGATGTGACTGAGTATAAAAACAAAGATGGAAGATGGAAAGTAAAAGGGGAGTATATTCTAGGTATCTCAGTAGTTGCATGTCATGGAGCATACTAAGCAGGGGCATGAGGGATTATTCAAAGAAGTGTTTTCTAATGCGCTGTTACTTTGGGGGGATTCCTGGGAAATATGTGGCTCATCTTGCTGGGGTTTTTTAAAATGATGAATAAACTCACTTACTGGTCACTGATCTGCTTATTCTGTGGGTGTTTAAAAAATAATGAAACTACTCTGGGTCCCTCTTCTCTCCCCATTTGCAAAGTATATCAGGAACCTTTGAGTTTTATCCTGGAGGAGTCTGGAATGTCTGGTTATTCCTCTCACTCTGGCAGAAAAAGCAAACTGAGAGAAATGACAGTTAAAACACTTGGCAGTTTAAACATGTGTGGGTTTCAGTGAGCCTGAGCTGGGGTTTGGTCTTCTGAAGACCTCTTTTGTATAGTAATGTGTTTCATTGCCTGATCAAAGATGACTGAGCAGTGATCCTGAGATGGACATTCCTAGCCTTGATGGCTATCTTACAATTTCAGGAAGGTGCCTTCTCTATATCTACTAGAAGATGATCACTTGACTAGAGAGTAGAAAACAAGTCTAATAAACACAAAAGGCATTTAATAAATATTTGATTATTTATTGACTGATCCCTAGACTAGCTTGCCAAAAGGCATGAATCCCAAGGAGATTGGAGAGTTGAAAGGTGAAATGTCCATTCAGCAGTCCTGAGAATGCTTCATGTTTGGATTTTTAAGTTTTGATCAACAAGTAAAGTTGAATAGTTGTATAAGTTAATGCTTCTTGTTTAATTATTTTTTGGTCAATTTGAGCTTATTGATCTTTTATGCTTAGGATTTTTGTATAGAGAAATAAATGGCTGTGATCTTGGGCTACATTTATTTATATATATGTGTGTGTGTATACACACACACATATATATATTGACTATTATTTATAATTGATTGTGATATGTTATATATTGATTATTGATAAAATTGATTATTGTACAGTTATTTTATTTATATATAATATACATGTATCATTATATATACATATATGTATATATAAATATTATATTTAAAACCCTTACCTTGTGTCTTAGAATCAATACTGTTTCAATTCTAAGTCAGAAGAGTGGTAAGGGCTAGGCAGTTGGGGTTAAGTGACTATCCCAGGGTCACATAGCCAGGAAGTGTCTGAGAATAGATTTGAAGTCAGGACCTCAAGTCTCCAGGTCTGGCTCTCTAACCAGCAGCTCTCTGCTGCTAGGGAGGCTGAGGTGGTAGGTTTTGAAATCAGGAGTTCTGAGTTGGAATAGAGCTAAACTCAATTAGATATCATCCCTGTGTGGTAGCAGTATGATGAGCTCTTACCAGTGGAGGGCTACCAGGCTGCCTTAGGAGGATCAAACTGTCCCAGGTTGGGGTTGGGGGTGGGGGTGGAAAAAAAATAAAGCAAAGATTAATGAAAATTAATAAAGCACCTGCTACATTTCCTGTCTGGGTGAGCTGGTGAGATCCAGCCACCAAATAAAAAAAAAAAACTCCCATAATAATAAAAATTTGTGGTATATAATTAGTCAGTCAAATAGCATATATTAAATGTTTACTGTATAACAGGCACCATACTGAATCCTGGGTAATGAAGAACAGATAAACAGTTTTGTTCTCTAGGAATTCAGTCTAAAAAGGAAGATGACATGCTAATAATCACGTATAACCATTAGGATACATAGATGATAAATTGGGAGATTTTCTCAAAGGGAAGACACTAAGATTAAGGGGGACTGGGAAGGTCTTCTTGTAGAATGAGCCCAGTGTTATTGGATTGCGGAGAATGAGGAAAGTAAGGTATGAGACTGGAAATGTAGGAAGGGCCAGGTAATAGAACGCTTCATAAGCCAAATGGAGGTTTTATTTTTGAAGCTGAAGGTACAGGGAGCCACAAGTTGTGAAGATATATTTATCAAGAAGGAATCATTGTCCCTAGGGTTTCAGTCACAGGTGGAGTTGTCCAGGGCATCAGGTAGCTGTTTTTAGCTGGAAGAGCAGAGTGGAGGGATGCCTGGGTATAAGGCAAGCCCTGTAGAGCTAGAGATGGCTGAAGAAGGATCCTGGAGGGTATGGAATGAAGGAAGGAGGTCAAATCAATTGAAAAATCATTAACTTAATCCAATGAAACTCATCAAAGGTGAGTAAGGTATGTCTATACAAATATGTATAAATAGGTAAAACAGTCAGGTCTAATGGATATAGTATTGTCCTTGGAATCTGGAATAACAAGTCTTGATGATAAGGGGATTTCAGGCATCATGGATAGATGCCAGGGAAGGTTGTGGTGCATGCAAAACTTTTTGGAAGTCCTCAAATCATATTTTGTTGTTCAGTACTTTCAGTCATGTCTGACTATTTGTGACTACATTCAGGGTTTTCTTGGAAAAGATGCTAGAGTGGTTTGCCATTTCCTTCCATAGATCATTTTACAGATGAGGAAACCAAGGCAAACAGGATTGTGACTTGCTCAGAATAACACAGTAAGCAGATACCTGAGGCTGAATTTGAACTCAAGTCTTCCTGATTCTAGGCCTGTCACTCTATGTCACACAGCTTTCATCAAATTATATAGGTATAACATCACCTTATTTTCCCTAAATGCAATATATTATTAAATAGTTTTAAAAGTCAGCATTACCTCCAGAGAAAGAACTGATAAATAGAAGTAAGACATAGTTATATGTGTGTGTGTGTGTGTGTGTGTGTGTGTGTGTGTGTGTGTTTGTCAAATGATGTCTGCTCTAATGGAAGGAGGCAAGGGAGGGAAGAAGTTAACTGAAAAATCTTAAGATTTTAAATGTTACAAAAAACCTAAATAATTTAACACCCCTCCAGCATTATTCTATGTAAAACAAAAACTTGTTTTAAAAATGTGCTTCTGTATTTATATTTTGTAGAAGAGTATTTTACTGCTTTAAAGTAATGATATTTCCTCTTCAGGAAGGTTATTTCTTATATTACTTGTTAGTCATAGCCTAATGTTTAGTAGTCTTTCTTTCTTCCATTATAGTACTTTAGAATGGGTTTTAAAAAAAATAAGCTTCAGGCTCTTTAAATACTCAATCTGAGACAGGCAAAATTGGAATAAACAGAAATATTTTTCCCCCAGGGAAACAGAGCAACCAGACTTAAAAAGGCATTCAGAAAAGGCTTTTGAGAGTGTGTGCACTGCTGGGCATTCCACAATGCATGGGCAAAAGTATTTCACATGAATCAGTGACTTCGTTTCTTGGCTTCTCTTTTTTTCTTTTGCAGTCCTTCTCTAAAACCTGGGGTAGCTTTAAGGATTCAATTATGTTAAATGCCTATTCTCATTTTGGTGGTTTAATGTACAACTTCTAAGAACTACTGACCCAATTGTCCATTAAAAATCCTTTGGAATGTCTAATTCAAGGCTTAGTATTCTGTCGCCCTCCTGAAACTGTCAGTCTCCTTCATCTAAAGCTTCTCTTGCCCTCCTAGTTGCTCTTGCCCCCATTGGTTACTAGGCAACCATAACACTTTATGGTCAGGACATATGAAGCTTGAATCTGGGAGGGGGAGGAGGAGGGTTGAGAGAGTGTCAGGGCTTTAATGAGGAGTTAGTCCTGACCTAACAGAATATTTTCTTTGTCATTCAGTAAGAGATTATGGAGGCTGAACCTATCTGTCAGGAAATAGATGACTAATTGTCCTGGCAAACAGCTAAGCTTGGGTATGACAACTTATATACCATTAGAGAAGGAACATGGAAAACCTCCACAAAACTCACTCATCTGAGGGAGAGAGAAATTCATCTGAGAAAGATCTGGGTTTTGGGATGGAGATCTGAAAGCTCTGTACCTTTGGTTCCCTCCTACTTTTTTTTCACTCCCTAGTGAACCACTACTTATGTCTGATCCCTAGAAAATCAAGGCGATGCCATTGCAATACAAACTTTAGCACATTTTACCATATTGAAAAGTCTTTGTGTAGAGGTCCTATATTTTACATCCCACCATAATTATTAGGTATTCAAGCTTTTCCTCCAAATGATGAATTTCAAATATTCTACAATGTGAAGTTCAGAATCAATCAATGAATTAAGCAGCAATTACTAAGTGTCTACTATATGTTACAACAGCTGCCAGGGCAGCTAGATGGCTCAGTGGATTGAATGTAAGTCTGGAGTCAGGAGGACCTGAGTACAAATCTGGCCTCAGAAACTAGCTGTGTGATACCGAGCAAGTCACTTAACTCTTTTTGCCTCAGTTTCCTCATCTATAAAATGAGCTACAGACTGAAATGGCAAACCACTCAAGAAAACCCCATATTGGGAACACAAAGCATTAGATATGACTGAAAATGACTGAACAACTCACATATCATCAGTACCAGCTGCCTTACCACTGGATGGCTCATTAAAGAGCTTCTCTGAAATACTCTCTTTAAAAAAAGAGTTGAAGCCAATGATCTCTTCATTTCCCCTTTGGCTAGCATCTATTTGTACTTTTCTATCATTCCTCTTCATTTCTCAAATTCCTTTTGTGTGTTGCTTTCCCTCATTAGAGTAAAAGTTCCTTGAGGGTAGGGACTGTCTTTCTTTTTCCTATTTGTATTCTGGGCTTAGAATTGTTCCTGGCATATGGCAAGAACTTAGTAAATGTTTATTGATTGATCAACTTAGAATATTGGCAATGGGATTGGAAAGGAGGATAGATTGATTCAAGGGCTATGGAAGAATCAGTCAATCAAATAGAATTATTAGGTCTTTGATATGGGACAAAGGTAAGAAGTTTTGAGGCTGTGAGATTGGGAGTATAATGATTCCATGAACAAAACCACAAAGTCAAAAGAAAAAAATGGGCTTTAGGAAGGGAGTGAAAATTTTGGTCCTCTTACTGCCTTTCATCTCTGGGTCTCAGTTTCCACATCTGCATATGAAAGGATTAGACTAACAGTCTTTAAAGTCTCTTCTAGCTCAAAATGCTTTCTATCATCTTTGAAGAGTTTGATTTTGGTCCTGTTGAATTTGAGGTCCCAGAAAGAAAACAATGGGTATTTTAGATATCATCTGTGTATTCAAAGAGGATCTAGCATTAATTTTCTAACCACTACACAAGAAGTATTTTATCATACCAAATCACCTAGGTTCTTAATCTTGACTCTTTTTCTGTCCCTTACTAATTCTACTCCTTAAACCAATAAATTACCCAATCCCATGGAGTTCCCCTCCATAACACCTTTCACATGCTTCCGCTCTCTCTGCTCACACAGTTTAGGCCCTTAGCATCTCTCTTGTTGAATACTCTAGTAATGTCCACAATTGGTTTGTCTTCCCCTAGTCTCTTCTCTCTCCAGTATAATCTAGTTGCCAAAATAATAATTCTAATACACAAATATGGCTACATTACTTCCCTGATCAAAAGCTTTCAGTGGTTCTCTATTGTTTTTTAGGATAAACTCCTTTATGTGGCATTTATGGACCTCCAAAATCTGGGTCCAATGTGCCTTTCCAGCCTTATTTCTTTCTACTTTCATTGTTGCATTCTATGCTACATCCTAATTGGGTAATTAGCTATTCGTTGATGTCAAAATTCCATCTCCTTTGTTGGCATCCATATAAACCACCCTCCCTATCTAGAGTGTACTCTCTCCTCATTTAATGATAATAACCTGCCTTTAATATTCAACTCAAATTAGCCAAAATGCCACTTTCCACATCAATCCCTTCTCCCTCATCCCATTGTTATTGATCTCTCCCTCCTTAGTTTCCCCTAGACCAATTTATTTGGATCTTTCCTCTGCCCTTTTCATTTCCTATCATATACTATCCTCATCTATGAGGTTTTTCTGTTGCTCCATTTAAACCCAAACTCCTTGAGGTCCCAGAATGCGTTTTTGCCTTTGTGACTCCAGCACCTAACCGTGCCTTGCACATACATAGTCCCTTGCATAGCTGAATAGAAATAAGCATTTTTCAAGGGTATGACAAAGAACAGATGTGTCCCCTAGTGCATTCCCACATTCATAGACCTTGCCCAACTTGTATTAGCCTTATCTTGAAGACAGTAGTGCCATTCTCTTCATATTTCCTAATTCCTTTCTCTAGCTTCAAAACATCAGTATGGAAATTATTTTCCACAAGCGCTCTCATATTATACAATCTTTCCCTTAACCTAACAAATCATTATTTTCTCAAATTCAGATGAGCCTCACCTGGATTTTATATAGAGTGGTCACAAAGCACACCGAGTTTCATCACTGTTTCTTTCCTCTTATTTTCTCTATTCTAGTTATCTACCTAACCATGTACTTTGTTCAGTTCTCCCAATATCATCTTGGAGTCTATTTCAATGCCTTCCTCTTTCTCATCATCACTTTCTCTATCTCTTTATGCTATTGTTTACTGGTCATTGACAGTATAACACAAAGTTATGATAGGCCATCTAACTGGCTTCCTTTTGCAACCTATTTAGTTTAGAAACCACCTTACTTTTATATTTATTTCAATGAAATTCTATCCCTGAATATACTCTGGTCTCCCCTATAGCCTAGTAAATGCCACCAAGTTATTTATATATAATGATATATGTATATATGTATGTATATATATAAAATCAATATATCTATTTTGATTTTTTAAAATGCTCTTAGGAAGCTCCATGGCTATTATAGTTTGGTGTCACAAAGAATATCATATCATCTGAGTTAGGATCCACTCCACGAGACTCTCACCCTCTCCCTCTGTTCCCCCTTCACATATTTCGTCTCATTTTGTACAGTCCTTGTCCTTGCTTTTGCCCAAATACTTCTTAAAAGAAAAAATAGTTTCCTCCCTGATTTTTGTGAATATTGTTGTAACAATTGGGCAGCTCTTTGTTCTTTTTTTCTATGACCAGCCCATTGACTTTTGTGTTCATGCTTTTCCTTAATAATATTTTTCATAACACTTTCAAGGCAAATGTTATACTTCCACCTTTTTTTTTTGGTATCTTTCAACCTTAGCACAAGGGCTGGCATAGAGTAGGCACCTGATAAATGCTTACTGGCTGATTATTAACTTTCAATTGACAGGTGACTCTTGTGTGACTGTAAATTTGTACTCTTCTGAGATAAATATTTCTGTTTCATAATTTGTACCCTATAGTTTTCCTATGAGACTTTAAGGCTTTTGTTATTATTATTTTTTTAATCCAGTCTGTGATTTCATCCATGAATCAACTTAATTCCCCACTCCTTCCATCAATGCAGATCACCAACCATTCTGTAACTTAAAGTCAGAGAGTTGCATGGAGAATTGTTGCTGTTCAGATATTTTATTCTTGTCCAACTCTTTGTGAATCCATTTTATGGCTTTCTTGGCAAAGATACTAGTGATTTGACATTTCCTCCTTCAGCTCATTTTACAAATGAGAAAACTGAGGTTAACAGTGTTAAATGACTTGCCCAGGGTCACATAGCTAATGTGTATCTGAAGCCAGATTTTAAGTCAGGTAGATGAATTTTTCTGATTTCAGTAATTGGTGCTCTATTCACTGTGCCATATGGCTGCCCATGGGGCAAGTGAGATAAACACAAAGTTTAAGTGTGTTCTAAGCAGGACTTTTGAACCCAAGTCTTCCTGACTTTAAAGCCTTCTCTTTACTTTGTCATTCTGCCTGCCACCACAGATCAAAAATAGTAAAACTTAAAAATGAGCTTTTGTCACAGCTTGGGCTCACTAAAAGTGCTAAATGATTTCTTCCTGCTACTAATACTGCCTTATGATAAAATTCATTTTAAACTTAAATATAGGCTTAAAGGATTCAGAGCTAGAAGGAACCTCAGAGGCCATTATTCCATACCTCACCGTTTACAGAGAGGGAAACTAAAGCCTAGAGGGTAAAGCAATTTGCCCAGCTCACAAAAATAATCAGTAGCGGAGCTAGATTTGAATGCAAATCTATGACCCAAAATCCAGTACTTTTACTACCTACCTACCCACCCACCTACCTACCTACCCACCTGCTCTCCTGTCCATCCATCTGTCTGTCTGTTTATCTTAGCTAGATGGTACAGTGTCTATAGTACTGGGCCTGAAGTCAAGAAGACTCATTTTCCTGAGTTCAAATCTGACCTCAGATTCTTAATAGCTGTGTGACTCCAGTCAAGTCAATTAACTCCATTTGCCTCAATTTCCACATCTGTAAAATGGGCTGGAGAAGGAAATTTAAAAAATCACTCCAGTATCTTTACTAAGAAAATTCCAAACGGGGTCACAAAGAATAGGACATGACTGAACAAATCTATATTATATCTATTGCTATATCTTATACCTATACAAAATTTTTTCTCCCACCATCCCCAAACAAAAATATAACAATGATTTTGATACTTTCTTTGTATCATCAGGGCTTGGTACAGCTTTTTCGCAAATGTTCAGTGCTTACTAAATGCTTGTTGATTCATGGACTGTATAATCATCTTGTATAATGTAGTTTGTCTTCATAACTGGTGTAAGGTTCACTCTCTCAGGAGAAGCTATGAAGTCCATTTTTGTCCTCCATCTTTCATTCAGTACCATATCTCCCACCCCATTGCTCTGAAAGAGTATGTGCCTATCCTCCTTGACCCATTATTCAGTTCTTTAGCTAATCTTCCTTGACAAAAACCTACTGGTAAAGGCCAATGCTTCCCTAGCCAGATTCACATGTAATATTTCTCAAGTAATGTGTTTATTTTAAAAATATATTTTATGAAATAATAAAGGCTAAAATAAAGAATTTATTTTAAAAATAAATTCCTTAGTCCAAAGGACTATCTTTCATAATGTGATTTAAAAAATAAAAACTTTATCTTCTGTCTTAAAATAGAATCTAAGGACTGGTTCCTAGGCAGAAGAGCAATAGGATCTGGGCAGTCATGGTTGTGACTTGCCCAGGGCCATATAACTAGGAAGTCTGAGGCTAAATTCAAACCCAGGACTTCCCAAACCCAAACGTATCTCTCTACCAACTGAGCCATCTAGCTGCCCTTAATAGTGTGAATCATAAGGTTTTGGAAAAACCTAAGGAAAACAAATCTTAAAAGATATATTTAGGAAGTTAAGAATTCTCCTGACTATGACTGGTTCTGTGTTCCCTTTCTATGGGTGCTAAAGGATTTCTACAGTCTTGTTAAAGAATTCAGCAAGTATGATGATGAGGCCATTTATTTATTCTCTGTGAGCATTCCAAACTGGATGTTAAAGGTTCAGCACTGGATATTTTTTTCCAGTAGAGAAATGTTCTGTTTCCATTGGCAATGCAGACACTATGTCCTTTTGAGATGTAAATGCACTAAAACTGACAGCTGAGCAACCTTGCTGACCTCCAAGGGAAAGGTTAAAATAATAAGGTCTCTATAAATAAATGAAAAAGAAAGTAGTCAGGCACTTTCACGCACAAATAACCAAATGAAGAGTAGAAATGAGTAAGTTAAAAGCTTCATTAGTACTAAGGAACAACTGCAGACTGGGAATGTTAGAACAATGATGAAGTATTTCCTTGTCAAAGAGGACAGACACTTCTTTCCTGACACACCAGGTATTCAATTAGAGGAAGTGGCCCTCTTGCTAAATAGTATGGCAGCTCATAAAGTATCTTCCGGTATCAAACAGTCATAACTAACAGGAGAATGACAGATCATTCAGCTGTGGAGAGAAGAGGCATAATCAGAAAAATCAGAAGGCTCTATATTTAAATCTGAATGTTGGAATGAGTGACACCCTAAACAGGAGATCACTAAAGACGGAGTTTTCATATTAGATTGAGTTGTGCAAAATGTCAACCTACAATGCTAGAAATCTAGGAAAATAAAATTGTATCTGGGAAAGCTTTTTTGCAAATTCTAAACTGACTCATGTTGGCTCCCCAAACTGAGAAACTAACAGTAATATTTGTAACAATAACAAGTTTGCAGTTTGCACAGCTACTAAGAGCAGCCAACAAGATTATTTTTAAAAATTCTAACATAGAGAATGATGGCTTAAAAAAAAAAAGACAACCACCAATTTATTTCCAAGGTAACATTTATTTCCTTAGGGAGTGCAAGCTATAGTTGCTCCCCTTTTAGTAAATAGAAAGAGAGAAAGAGACAAATAAAAAGACAAACAGAGAGAATAAATGCATCTGAACTTCTGATAGAAAGAACTAATAAGAATATAGGCTTTTCATTAGATCCTCAAGAGGTGACTATAACAGTAGCCAAATTGTTGGTTTTTTTCTTTTCATATTCTTAAAGAGCACTTAAGTTGAGCTCCAGGGAACTTCATTAAACAAAGTTCTTCTAAATGTATGTAAATCACCACTGTTTTAGATTATAACATCTTTGCTCCACACAGTTATAGTAAATTAAATTTAAACACCCTGCAAATTATGAGAGAATTAATCAACCTCATTCTGAAATTACTCAAAAGTGTAAATGAAGCATCCCTAGCAACCAGCCAGCCTATATCTGTTCATCAGGTCACCATCATTCCTCCTAATGTATTGCTCAAAATATTTACATTTGAATGTAAATATGACTGAGTCTCTGGAATTTATAATACTTGACCTGAAATAAAGAAATTCACATTTTGAAGATTTGACTTTTAGAGGGCTAGAAAGTTGTATAGCTTTCCAATTCTATTAACTCCTCCATTTTTTCATAATTAACCTAAGGGATCCCTTGTTACTGGTGTAGAAATTCCCTCACCTATACAAAACTCATGTCCATAGTCGAATAACTAGAAAATGTCAGACAAGGTATTTAAATCAGTGTCTTTCTGTTTCCACATCCAACATTCTAGCCACTCTATCATACTACCTCTCAATTCTATGATTAACTTCAAAACATTATAAAATGTTAGAGCTGGAAAGAAACTTAGAGATATCCCATCCAATTTCCTCATTTTGTGGATAGCAAAATGAAGACCCAGTAAATTGTTTGACTTGGCTATGATTATATGATTACTGTCTTGGTCCAAATACAGGCAATTCATCTCCAAAACATCGATTTGAATAAAGAAGGTAATCTATGGACTAAGAAACAGTGCCGATTATAAACCTCAGTTAAGTTTTAGATGAGCCAGATATACAGAAAAAAAAACAGAATCAAAACAAATTAATGGCAGAATAACTTTTTTATTTTTATTCTTCTATTGATACCTCTAAGATGAATGTATGGTATCAGCCTAAACAGTATTGTCAGATATCTACGGTTTACTGGTTCATATCTTGACTACCATAGAAAAGTAATTATAGATTTTAGTTTAAAGATTTTTTTTCCTTTAAGACTGTAAGGCATGAAATTAGTAAAAGTCTCTTCACATAAAAATATAACATATATACACTAAATCACAAAAATGAAGTCAAGAACTCAAAAGTCAGAATGCTCTTAAATTTTATTTTTAATAAGCAAAATATTAGATTTTCCAAGTGGTATCCTATTGATATACATTTAATAATATGCTATTATGTTGCAAAATGAGTATTTGTGGAATGAATGAATGACATTCAAATGAAATCATGACTGAGGTTAAAGTCTGTTATAAATGTCATTTCTTTTGTGACCTCTCTCTAGAATTCAGTTTCCTCGTTTGTATGAAAGCTGGCCTAAAAAATCTTTAGCTTGAAAATCTAAGAGTCCACAAACCTGTTAATGATATAAACACTGCTCTAGAATAAATTTTTCACCTTGGTCTTATTCCGTTAAAAAATTACTTTTGTCTCATTCACCTTTAATATATTTAATCGTAAGTTTTTCCCCCAGCTCTGTGACTGTAGATCAACAACTGTTTTGCAATTCATACTTTTAGAAAGTTGCCTTGGGCTATGCAATGTTAAATGATTTGTCCTGTATCCCATAACCAGTATTTGTCTGAGGCAGGATTTGAATTCAAGTTGTATTGACTCAAACACCTGCCTTCTATCCACTATGTCACTCTTAATTACAATTATGCACATATATATCTATGTATATATAAAGACAGAGAGAAAGAGAGATTCATGTTTCATATATATATATATATATATACATATATATATATATATATTAGGACAGTCCTAAATATTGTGATATTATAAATTTTTTCTAGTATTAATCAGAAATAGATCTCAGAGAAGATGGACCTCCCCCCCTCCCCCCAGAGGTTACAACCAGAGATATCCTGGAAAATATTTAATAGGCAGCACTCTGAGTAGTATAACACACTTTTTGTGTTAATCTGTGCCATTAACATTTCCTCCATTTCTTTCTTAAATCTATAGATAATCAAGAAAATAATAAAGCCCTGGTCTGTAAACTTTGACAAGTTCTGAGGTATAAATATTTA
Organism: Monodelphis domestica; assembly: GCF_027887165.1. NCBI lineage: Eukaryota > Metazoa > Chordata > Mammalia > Didelphimorphia > Didelphidae > Monodelphis > Monodelphis domestica. The sequence continues at coordinate 291,055,711 of NC_077229.1, read as the reverse complement.
TCCTGAAAATTTAACAATCAACTCTCTTGCTAGTAGAAGCTGACTCCAGCATACTTCAGGTTACAACATAGATTCAGATGAATAACAGAAGCAATAAAGAGAAGAGGGAAAAAAAACCAACCAACACTTGATTTTTGTATGGTAGTTTACAAATTACAAAGTATTTTCATAAATACAATCTCAATTGATTCTCAATAAAACCCTTTGAAGTAGGCAGGATTTGCAATGATATCCCCATTTTGCAAATGAGAAAACAGGCTTTGAACAATTAAGTGACTTGTCGAAGTTCATATCACTGATAAGTATCAAAGCCACAATCAAGGTCTCCAGTCTACCACCTTGCTATTAAAAAAAAAAATTGCAAAAGAATGTACTAGGAAATACTAATCTTAAACTTTGACACCTTTCACCCAAAGAAGAGCATTAAGGAGGTACAATCTAGTGCTCAGCTTATGTTCTCTCATGTACACACTCACCTACAACTCTATGAAGGCACAGCAGGAACTTTCCAAAACCATATATTTTCTTTTCTCTGAAATGGCAGCTGACTATGGAACTTAAAGGTTTCCAAGCACTTGATCCAGGGAGTGGTAAATCCTAATTATCTGCAATGGAGAAAAATACACTTCTAATTAGCTAGCCGACCCCACACTGTCTTGTTTACTTACAGAAACAGCAAGTCAAATTCAGCAGGTCTAAACCAAATGGAACTTTATATTTCTGCACATTTGTACAGTAAGTACAATGCAAAAAATGCATTGGGAAATGGCTGAACAAGTTGTGGTATATCCCTACCAGGACAAGTATATCTATCACCTCAATAATCATAACAATGTTCATTTATACAATATTTTTTGATTTACAAAGTGCTTTCCTCACCCTGTTAAGTAAGTAGTGAAGTGCAATTATCTTAACCCTCCAGATGAGGAAACTGAGGCACACTGGGATCAAATGACTTCTTTTAAGTCTCAAGGGTAGTAAGTGTCAGATTGAGGAATCAAACTACACATCCTCAGTAAAAATTGCACTTTTACCCACTTGGGCACATTGTCCATCTGCTATGCAAGTACCTTGCTACTGGTGAATCAATTGCTGGGAAAAAAAATCGGGGCCAACCTAGGGTAGAAGCACCTTTTTAACCAATTATTCTTGCTAACGAGATGCTCAGTTCCTTTTCTTTTCTTTTCTGACTGATGGAATACAGGTTCTATCAGTGACTTCTAAATTTTGGCATCTGGGGAGAAAGCCCCAGTTGCCTTATCTGGGTGAGGCAGCTCTGATAAGAAAATAAAATATGTGATCCAGGCAACAAACTGAAGGCTGATCACTCATCAATAGAGTTGGCCATTTTAATCCCTTAAACTTAAAATAAAGTTTACCCAAAGAACATGTAATGCTATATACACTCGTGTTTCATAGTAATTAGATGTACATTTAAAAAAAGGGGGGGTTATAAATAATGGCAATTAACATTACTTTTGAATAGCTAAGCTATTTATAAAAGTTTATCTCTTTGTATCTCTTACTGTCCCAGAACTTGTAAATGTTTTAATAACAACAGTTTTCCCAGGTGCTAAGCAGCCTGATAGGTAAAAAAGGAATCTGTGGTTTAGAATCAAAAGCATTGGTTGGAATTCCAGCTCTGTTAATTATTACCTTTGTGCCCTTGGGCAAGATTGTTTAGCTTTTTGGCTTCTATAAAATGATGGAAGTGGTCTAGATGGCCTTTAAGGTCTCATCCAGCTCTACATGCTGATTTTAACACTCTAATTATCATCAACATCACACTAACAATTATCTCTATTAAAGGAAAAAGGTCTGGGAAGCCTTATATCCTAGGTCCTAGGAGCTTTAGATACTTTGCACCTAACCTCCCAAAGGATTGATGTCCTTACTTATTATATCCATAAGGTCCCATCATCAAGGCTACTATTCCTAGTGCCCCTTCCTGCCTCTCCTCACCCCAAGCCTCCCTGCATAAAGGCTTAGTGTTCTAAGTGCTAGCAGACTTGAGGGAACAAAATTTCTGAGCCAAAATACCTGCAGATGGATGTAGGGGGAAAAGACCAAAGTCGACAGTTTTTGGACACTTAAATGGAGATGGGGGAAGAGAGAGAAGTGAGGAAGATGAAAGGGAAAGAAAGACATGGCACAGGTATGTCTCTTTTGACCCAGCCATTAAATAATTAAAATGTTTGAAACAAGTTCACTTTCAGAATCAGTCTTATGCCTTATAAGATACCTCATTTCTTCCTTTATTCCTGATTTCTTGATGTTCCTTTAAGTAGATACAATTTATCACTCCAAGATTAAAGATAAGCATAACTCGGAGAAAGTTCTCATCTTGGTATATTGTTTTTAGTAAACATAATAAAAGTTAAATGAGGCCATTTTTGTTTTGATTAGGAACTTAGAAATCATGAAGACACTGGGTGCTGGAATAGGTGATAGGAAAGGAACACTAAAAAGGAGAAATAACTTGAAAAGAAGGTGCAGATCATAGAGTCTATAATATTCCCAGGCCTCAGTTTATTTGCATTTATTCTATGAAAGAAAAAAATGAGTCTGTGTCTCAAAGAGATCAAAGATGGAGAAAAGGACCTATTTATACAAAAATATTTGTAGTAATTCTTTTTGTAATGGCAAAGAATTGGAAACTGAAGGAATGTCCATCAATTGGGAAATGGCTGAACAAGTTGAGGTATATCATTGTAATTGCATACTATTATGTCATAAGAAAAGACAAAGAAGATGATCACAAAAAACCTGAAAAGACTTACATGAAGTGAAGCAAAATGAAGTGAGCAGAACCAGGAGAACATTGCACATAGTAACAATAATGTATGATGATCAACTGTAAATGACTTAACTCTTAACAGTAATGCAAGGATCTGAGATAACTCCAAGGAAATCATGATGGAAAAAGGTTATCCACCATTATAGAAGGAATTGATGGAGTCTGAATGCAGGTTGAAACAAACCATTTTCCACTCCATTCCCTTCATGAGGTTTTTTTTCCCTTATGCAAGCAATTTGTGTCTTCTTTCAAACATGATGAACATGGAAATATGTTTTGCATGAGAGTACATGCATAACTTACATAACATTACCTGCCTTCTCAGAGAATGGGGAGGGAAGGAAGAGACAGAGAGAGCATGGATTGAAAAATGTCACAAAATGATTATTAAAAATTGTACCTTTTTGTGAAATAAATTCCTCTGATTTAAAAGAAGATAAAAAACCAACACAATTTAAAAGGAGATTTCTGGTCCTGTCTTTTCCTACAAAATGCCTGAGAGAGAGAGAGAGAGAGAGAGAGAGAGAGAGAGAGAGAGAGAGAGAGAGAGAGAGAGAAAGAGAGAGAGAGAGAGAGAGAATGAAGAAATATCACTCACATAGCTGCTTTCTTGTCATCATTTCCCCCACTCTTTATCTTCTATTATATATTGGTGTGTATAGATAGCTAGATACACAGATAGATAAACTGATAGATAGATATAATTGAATGTTCATTACTCTTACTCTTTCTCAACCTGAAGATGGGAGTTTCCCAAGCTGACAGTGAATTTCAGTCTTTCTCCTTACCTATATTCAGCCAACCTGATATTTGATACTTTAAAGACAAAATTCCCACAAATTAAGATGAGGAGGGGAAAAAAGGTAGGCATAATTCCTTTACTCTTCTTAAAGGAAAATTATTTTAATTTTACTACATGATGAAGAAGAAATTAAATATAATGTGACAAAATTAATAGGCTACTTTATTCAACTAAATTCTGTTCATATTAACAAGGATTTCTTTTGTACCTAAAATGCACCAAGCACTAGGGACCCAATTTTCTAAAAAGTCTCTGTTCCAGGAAGTGCATATTCTATTTAGTAATTTGTGTTGTTTAGTCAGTAAGTTGAGTTTGACTCTTTGTGAACCCATTTGAGGGTTTTTTTTTTTTGACAAATAAATATACTTGAGTGATTTGCCATTTCCTTCTTCTGCTAGTTCATTTTACAGATGAAAAACAGGCAAACATAGTTAAGAGACTTGCCCAGGATCATATGGCTAGTGAATGTCTGAGGCCACATTTGAATGCAGGTTTTCCTGACTCCTGGGCCATTTATTCCTACTCCTCAACTACTTGTTGCTATAGCTGGAGAAAGTCACAAATTGTACTGACTTGGATCCTCTGAAAATTTGTGATATTTAAGTGGTGGTGGTTGTCACATAGTCAGTATGCATGTAAGAATCCAAATTTGAATTCAGGAAAAAGAATCTTCCTGGCTTCAGGTCCAGTACTCTAGCCACTGTGTCACTTAGCTGCCCTGACAATTTTGCTATGCATCTCCAATTGACTCCCTATCATTGCTTCCATAGGTAGGGACTGTTCTAAGCCTTCTCATCTGTCTTGAAGTCCTTTATCATATCCTCCCTTTCTTTCTTAGCAGATTACTTTTTTCATTTATTTTTTATTTTTTAGGAAAATCCAGCCTGTTCTATTCCAATTGGTCTCCCATCCTCTATACCTGAAACCTTATCATTTCCCACTGTCTAAATGGAGATTTTGAACCTTTGACTTCATTCCCTAGAAGTCCTTAGTATTTCCCAAAATTCCCTATAACCTCTCCTGCTTCTCCATGTTGGCAAGATCACATTATTGGCATTTCACTGGCTGTAATTCCTCCCATGTTCTTTTTGACCTGTGACCGGGCTGAGTACAGGCAGTTCTTTTGCTTTAGTTATTATTAATAAAACTTTTAAAATATAATAGTTATTGATGATTAATTTAAAAACCCACACCACTCTGCTCTAGGTCTCAGAAGATTACATTGCCACAACTAACCCTCCTCTTTATAACCCAATATTATGTTTACTGTCTCCAACAGAGATTTGTCCAGTTAGAACATCTCCATACTTCAGAATTTTCAATTTCCTAATGTAATTGTTCCTTCTTTATAGTCAAGCTCAGGTCTCCTCTCCTCCATTCTCAAAACCATAAACAACACAGGCTTAAACACCTTGATGCTACCATCCTATAAAGCTATCACACTGCTCTATTTCTCTCCTTCCCTTCACTGTTAAAATTCTATACAGGATAATTTATGTATCATGTATCTACTTCCTTACCAAAAATTCATTCTTCAATCTGCAATCTGATCCCACCACTCTATTGGCATTCTTCAAAGCCACCAAAGCCACCATTACTCATTCCTTGCCCTTTATGCTATATTTCCACCATCTTCCCAGGGTCCCAGATTTGAATTCTAGATTTCTCATTCTAGTCCCACCATTTCTAATCTGTTGCCAAGGCATGCAAATTTTAGCTTTTTTTTAAAACCCCTATCAATATTATGTATTGGTTCCAAGGCAGAAGAGTGGTAAGGGTTAGGCAATAGGGGTTAAATGACTTGCCCAAGTTCACACAGCCAGGAGGTATCTGAGGCCAGATTTGAACCTAGGACCACTAATCTCTAGGTCTGGCTCTCAACTCACTGAACCACCCAGCTGCCTCCCAATTTTAGCTTTTTTACTATGATACTGTCTCACTCTAGTACAGATCTTCATCTCTGCATATGTGAATATTGTAATGGCCTGCTGGTGCATCTTCCTGCCACAAGTCTCTTCCTTCTCTAGTCAATCCTCCATTCAGCAGCCAAAGTGTTTTTCCTAAAGTGCAGAGTCTCTATGATGCTCTGCTCATCCCCAGGCCCAACCCAAGACCCACATATATATTGTATAAAAGTGGCTCCCAATCACCTCCAAATCAAATATAAAATTCTCTGGAGTTCAAAGTCCTTCATAACCTAGCCTCCCCTCTTCCCTAACTTTCCATTGTTCTTACACATTATACCCCACTGTGGTGACACTGACCTCTTTTCTGTTCTTGGAAAAAGACTTGATCTCCCTACGCAGGAAACTTTCATTGGCTGGCTCCCCAATCATGGAATCTCTCCTTCATCGTCTGTCTCATGGTTTACTTATTTTATTTCAAATCTCAATGTCTACAGAAAGCCTTTTCCAATTGCTGTGCTAGTGCCTACCTCTGTTGATTTTTTTCTAATTTATCCTGTATATAGCTTATTTGTACATATTGGTTTGTTTGTTGCCTCTCCTATTAGATTGTGAGCTCCTAGAGGGCAGAAACTGTCTTTTTTTTTGCTTCTTTTTATATTCCCAGGGTTTAGTACAATGCCTGGAACATAACAGGCATTTAATAAATGCTCATTGACTGACAGTTATACATCTTTTATTTTTGGGTACTATCTTCTTTGTCTAGTTCCTTTTTTTCAGATTTTCTTCCTATTGTTCCTTCTTGTTTGCTTTAACTGATTTATAGTTTTCATATACTCCAATCTGTAATTGTGGTCCCTTCCAAGGTGCAGTCCTTTTCCTTTGTGTCTTTATATTAATCTCTCAAGTTGTGAGTATCCTCCTCACCCCAGCAAAAACTATTTTGTATTTATGTTGCATTTGCTATTTATTTATCTGTGCATGTGTCCCTCCTTACTCTCACTTTCAATATAAGGAAAAATCCTTTGGAGCAGGGACCACTTCACTTTTGTCTTTGTATCTTAGCTGCAAGCACAGAGCCTAGCACCTAATCAATCAACAAACATTATTAAATGCCTCGTATGTTGCAGGTGCTGCATTAGGCATTGAAGATAAAAACACTAATGTGAAGCAGTCCTTTCCCTCATCTTCTCTAGGTGGAGGGATAATATGTAGAAATAAAATAGTAGTTGGTCCTTGAAAGTTTAGATTCTAATAATTGAAAAAGGGTCCCTTAGGAGGTGTTAAAATGACTGTAAAATAGGGCCATGACAGGTGATTCCTTTATAAGGCACAAAAGAGTTTGAGTGAATTAGAATGAGAGAAGTGTTGTAGTTTGATCAATGATTGGCTCTGCTGCTGGCTGAACTTTGAAAGTCACCTCAGTGAGTCCAGCAGGAAGTTAAACTTGAAAAGGAGACTACCTTCTGACTAGAGCCAGAGAAAATGCATAGAAGTGGAGGAGAGCCTGAAAGGGAAACCCTGGGTTTCTATAAAGTTGAGAAGGAATTTTTAGGGCATAGCAGTTGTTAGAAAAATTCAGGGTAGGAGATGGTGTTACATTATATTGAGAGACATATAAGTTTGTCATTTGCCTACAAAGTAAGGTGTGATCACATTAGGCCTAGACTCTCTATGCCATTAAACAAGTTTGGATATTCAAAGGTTACTGAGATTCTCAGAATGTTGAACATGACTGATCATGTCAAAACTGATGAGTTCCTATCCAAAGTATCACTTGGACAAGGAGAATGAGAAAAAATTTTACCAAAAAGTCAGTGGTTGACTGATATTCAGAAATATTCAAGAAAAAAATAACTATTAACATCAATTTTATTAGTTGCTCAGTGAAGTCTTCGAAAACAAAAAGTTAGATTAGGCTTTTTTATTTTTATTCATTTTTAAGGGGGAAAGAAAGAGATATGATCGCTATCTTCAAAAGGAAATGCCAGGGAAGGAAGAATTTAAGAGCTGTTCTGCTTTAGTCTAGAATACAGTACTGGAATCAAAGGGTAGAAATTGTAAATGTTCCCTACATTATAAGGAAAATTTTCTTAATCATTAAAGTTGTCCCTCAAAGAAAGAATAGCTCACCAGATTAAAGGAAGTGCCTATACAGAAACCCCAAGTTTGATTCCTATCTGGAGGGAACTATTTCTGTGCCCCCACTGGAATGTGAGCACTCTGAAAGTAGGGATTGTCCACTGTATCCCCCATTGCTTACCACACAGAACTTTGCAAACTTAGCTCTTAATAAATGCCTTTTCATTTAAAAAAGGACCCAAACCTTGTAATTAGTGGACTAACTTGGAAGCTAATGGTTTTAGGCTAATTAACCACTGCTCAGAGATGTTGTATAGGGGAAATCTGTTCATTCATCAATTTGAAAATATTCATCAATAATTTACTTTTTGTAAAGCACTGTTCCAGGTACCAAGTAGAAACAAAGTTTTGAAACTTATTCTCATAGAATTCACAGTTCTTGTGAGAGTAAAAATGCAGAAGAAAAACAACTGCTTGATCACATGGTTTTATGGGGATATGATTGGGGATGTAGACTCTAAATGATCATCCCAGTGCAAAGAATAATATGGAAATATGTCTTGATCCATGACACATGTAAAATGTAGTTGAATTGCTCGTTGGCTATGGGAAGGTGTGGGAGGAAAGAAAGTGATTCATGTAATTATGGGAAAATATTATCATTTAATTAATTAAATAGATGAACTAAAAAAAGAATTTATAGTTCTGTTTGTGGATTACAAACAAATAGAGGTGATTACAATGCATTTTATGACATAATAACTAAATTATCAAGTTGTATACAAAGTTTTCTGGGATCTCTAGAGAAGAATATTATTAATCAGGAATGGAAGGCATGTTTGAGAAAACTTCTTGGAAAGGATGGCACTTGAGTTTAAATTTATTCAATAGACAAAAAGCTGGACAAATAACACTATAGACCTGGAGAGCAGGATAGACAAAGGCAAGGAGATGGGAAAGTACAATGCATGTTGAGGTAGGAAAAAGTAGGTCAGTTTGTTTATAGTGTAAAAAGGGATATTATGAAAAGGTTGTTGTGTCAAACTATGAATAGACTTGAATTACAGGCAAAGGAGGTTGAAATGTACTCAAAAGGGAATATAAATCCACTGCAGGTTTTTTAAAATAGTAATATGATTATGCATAAAAATATTTTTCTAGAAACTGTATGAAAATAGATTTTTGGAAGTAGAACCAAGAAGACCAATTAACAGGCATCTCAGTCTTAATATATTCAAATAAATGTCCTTCTCTACTAACTCTAATCCCTATCCCATCTGATTTCTCTTCTCAACTTCCCTGTAACTTTCAAAGTTACCTCCAACTTTGCAGCTACTCATCTTCAACTTTGGTGTCATCTTCAATTCCTCACTTTTAACTCATCCCACATATGCAATAAGTAGCCACATGTTGTCATTTCTAGGGTTATTTTTTAAAAGTCATTGAAGAGAACAAAAGGAAAATCAGAAGGAAATATGGATAAGGAGGGCACTTTTGAAAGTTAAAGCTTAAGTTCATTATAAAAGTTGATATGTTTAAATATAAAAATGTATTTAAAAATAAAAGCAAGCTGTATAGAATAAAGTTTTTCAGTATTGTGTTCTTTTACCCCTTTGTATATGGATATGCTCATTTTACTAGGTATTCACAATAAAAGCATTTAAAAATAAGTAAAATAAAATATAGGGTTTAAGATGTGGGCTGGATAAGAGGACTTTGAAAGTCATTCCAGATCTGATTCTTTGCTTCCAAGTCATTCATTCTAGCTCCTATACAATTAGAGAATTCCACCTACTAATTTTTTTAAAAGTTGTCATCTGGTCACCTCCAGTGACAGGGGTCATTATTTCAAAAGGTAGCCCATTCCATTTTTAGACAGTTATCATTCTAAAATTCATTCTAAATTATTGTTCTAAAATTCTTCCTCTAACAAAAAATCTGCCTCCCCTATAATTTCCATCTATTAGTCTTAGTTTTTCCTTTTGAAGAGCTACAGAAAAAAAAACAACTTATTTTTCCTCTTCTACAAAGCAGCCACAGATATTTGAAAGAAACCTAACCTTTCTCTTCTAATGTCTTACTTTTCAGGTTTAACATGCCCACCTCCTTCAATGGATTTTTATATTTTATGGTTTCAATCTCCCATCATGCTATCTTCTTCTAAAGAAGTATGAAATGACATAGGGAGGCCCTTCGCTGAAGCCTCAGATCTTGTTTTTTAAAATATTTTATATAATTGCATTTTAATATAACTGGTTTCTTTTGTAATTGTATGTATTTTATTTTCTGCCTTTGAAAACATTATTCTGACAAAAGGTTCCTTGGTTTGCTAGCCTGCCAAAACACACAAAAAGGTTAATGACCCTTGGTCCAGACCTAAGCCAGATTATCATCATCTTTCCCATACATAATATCCAGAGCTGAATATAGTACCCCACATGTAATCTAATCTCCTTTGGGACCCTACACATTTATTAATGTTATCTAAGAAGACATAACCTTTTTGGAGACATCTGCTCACACTGTTAGTTTATATTGAATTTGCTGGTCACAAAAAACCCAAAACAAAAAAGAAACAAAATTCTTCTCAGGCTATCCATCCTTGCAAAGGTGCTTTATTTTTTTAAACTAAAGTAAGAAGAACCTTTTTTATTTATCCTTCCTCTTAAGTCTATCAAATCTTTTCTGTACCTCTTTTGTTCATGTACTGCTTTGCCTGTCCCATATTAGTATCATCCACAAATTTGATAACCCAAGATCCTGTCCACAAACAGCATTTCTATATGACTCTTATTGTATCTATTTTTGTCACATCACTATTTATTTAGGGGGAAATGGAAGCATTTTAAAAGGAAATTTTGTGGCTAGCTATTTGCATCCTGGAGCAGCCTGAACTGGGAGTAGCGGGGAGTGACAGAGGGTAACAAAAATTGCCTTATATATTGAATGCTGATTTAAAAAAAATTTTTGGCTATATTAATTACAATTGACTACTCATACACAAAGATACCAAACACTTTTTACTCAGAGAGTGCTTAATTACTTTACATGCTGTATATACATTTAATAGTCCCACAAAGGAAATGTCTACCAAGTTCCTGGACAAGGCATTTGGAAATGTTAGCACCGAAGTGATCATTTGTTTGTAAAACACCTAAAGCATAAGCAAAGCAGGTATCTTAAACTTTCTAAAAGATATAGATTATTTTTACAGGATGTGCTTTTAAGGGAAGCAATTACAAAGAAACGCATAAACGGAAGAGGTCAACACAATTGTAAGACCATCTAGAAACTGTTACTGCTATCAACTTTCTCTAAACTTCAGCCCTCTCAGGTCCAAGAGCTTCTCTTCCCTTAAATGACCTTTGAGGAATCAATGTTAAACAATAACTAAAACAGCATATCTAAGGTCTAGACCAATTATAGAATAATGATCTATACCTAATGTTTAAGATCTTGCCTCAAAAAGGAAACAACTTTGAGAAAGGCAGAAGGAATGATATAGTTTTGCTTTAACCAGAAAAAAAAAATTCTCTTCTCATTCAACTTTTCTTCCCACAGATATGCTGGTCAATCTGTTGCAAGTCAGAGAGCAAAGGGCACTTGCTTCTGAGTTCTAAAATAAAAATTTGGCCATCAATTAGGCTAAGACAAACAGTTCTTAATAACTATGGAAAATATGACATGATTTATCATACTCTTTTTTGGATGCAGTCAGGTGTGCAGTGGAGACAGCACTGGACCTACAGTTGAGAAGACCCAAGTTTAAATCATGCCTCAGACACTTAAACTAGTTCTTTGACCCTGAGCAAGTCACTTAACCTCTGTCTGTCTCTGATTCCTCACCTGTAAAATGAGGCTAATAATAGCACCTGCCTTTAAGGGGTGTTGTGAGGATTAAATGATATATTTGTAAAAAGTTCTTAGTTTATAGTACTTGACACATAGTAGGCATTTATACTATAAGAAAACAGGGACAGGACCTGATTTCATTGGTAATACAGAATTATCTGATAAGGAAACTCCCTCTATTAAATGCAAGTTGGTCCTTTCTTTTTTTATTTATAGACATTGGAAAGTTCCTTTCATGTGTATGTGTATGCACACATGCAGATTAGGTCTTTTCCACATTTGAAAGGAAGAAATATAGTTTGATGGAATGAAAAGAATGATGGATTAGATGTCATTGCATCTGGGTTTTAATCTGGTTCTTCTATTTACTAATTGCTTTCCTGGGATCAATTTCAATGACTACTCTCAGTAGAATGTAAGTCTTTGCAAGCAGTAGCTATTTTCCATAGAATCATGTAGAATATCAATGGGAGTAGATTCATTTTGCCCTGGGACTTAACATAGTGCCTCAAAATTGTTATTGTTCAGTCATTTTGGTCATATATGACTCTTTGGGAACTGATTTGGAGTTTTCCTGGCTAAGATATTGAGGTAGTTTACCATTTTCTTCTCCAGTTCATTTTACAGATGAGGAAACTGAGGTAAACAGATTAAGTGACTTGTCCAGGGCCACACAGATTGGTATCTGAGGCCAGATTTAAACTCAGGAATATGTCTTTTTGACTCCAGGCTCAATGATTTGTCCACCTAGCTGCCTCAGCTAGCAACAGGAGTAGGCTCTTAATAAATGCTTACTAGAATAAATGGGATTGGATTTGATTAGACCAGACTATATTTCTTTGTTTGGAATATAAAAAAGAGGACTGAATAACATCCCTGTTCCTCTCTATCTATAAATCTATGATGTTAAGAACAAAAAAGAATACATTGTTGGTTGGGATGACTATGTTTCTAAGGTTTTTCTATAATAACATCAGAGAAGCAAAATCTAGCAAATGGATTATTTTTAAAAGGTGAAAATAATATATTCAAGATTTTGGAGTGATAGGAATAAAACGTCCTCTAAAGTCAGAAATATGATAGACAACAGTGAAACAATCTAAGAATAGCATACTACGAATATCCATGACTTTTGTGTTAATGTATATATTCTATATTATATAAGGCTTGAAAATCTTACTCAATTACTCTTCTCTAAAATGCACAAAATTCAGTTATAAATATGGTTCTTACTATACAATACCACATATAAACAGGATAATTCTTGAACTTGCTTTCAGTTACAAACTCTTTGTCATGGAAACCAGATTTAAAAGATCTCTACATTTTTTTCTGGCAAAGTATATTTTGTTTCTCCAGGAGAAATATTTATAGGAAAAAATATAAACGAGTGGGTGTTTTCCTAGACAAAATGCTTCTGTCTGAATCTACAATAAGACAGAAGCATCTTCATTCTGGGAATGTTCTCTTATCTCTAATGTGCTACTCTGCTTCTGCTAAAGTTTTTGTAGATGTGAAATGGCATAAGAACTCTCAGAGAGCTGGTAAGAGCATTATACATCTTTTGCACCTCCCTAAGAGGGCATATGGAAGACTTACACAAATCACATCTTAAGAAAGAAACCAAAGGTGCCACTTGTTTGAGGATGAAAGCACATCAATAAAACTATATGCAGGTTAGAGGCCCACTCAGATTGGGCATACCTGAATACCTCAAGGATATGTGATTTCACTTGTGTATATACTCTATCAGTGCAGATCATTATACTTTTTTATCTCAAGGAGACACTCTTTAAGGGTTGTTGTGACCAAAAAAACCTCATTGTCTAGAATCTAATCACCTCCAAATTATATTGCTCTACCTTCAGTGAATATGTAATCTAATGGCAGATTGGAAGGGGGAAAGCGTTCATCTTTTTAGGGTTAACTCAAGAGAGCATCCTCCTGGAATAATCAATACAATCCAGGATTGCCAGCATGCCAAGATAAGATACCAGAGGAAGACTTTAAAGAAGGTATTTTGACCATATTCTAGAAAATGTGACTTAAGTAAAAAAAAAAAGACACAACACAGAGATAATAAAGGAATCTTATTTTGCCTATTAAAAAATTCCTATATGGTCACTCTCTCTTCTTGCTTCCAAGACATTTAATGCTACTCTACTGTACTTGGCTCTCTTATGTTTGCTGATTGTGTCAGGTCTTTGTTTTTAATTAAACCTTTACCATCTGCAGAATAGTGGTAAGGGTCAGGCAATTGTGGATCATAGGATCACATAGCTAGAAAGTATGAGACCAGATTTGAATTCCAGAATCTCCCATCTCTAGGCAGATCCTCTCTGTTCATTGGGCACTTTGTGTTATACATCAAGGTAGTTCTTGATAAGGTCTAAGCACGTTAAAATTATTTATCTCCACCCAGGGGAGAAAAAAATTGGGGCCAAATTTTTATCAATTTAATATTGAATCATAAAAATTAAAGTGAGAAGAGTAGAATTTAAAAAATCCCCCTGTTTATGGCAAAGGAAGGCATCTAGAGTCAGGCATTGGATGATCGTACCCTGTTGGAGGGACCAATTTAGAACCACTGAAGTACATAGTATATAATTTGTGTCCTAGAAAGGACCTTAAAGGTCATCTAACTCATCCTCATTCCCATTTTTTATGTGAAAAAAATGAACCCTAGAGATATAACATGAACCAATCAAGGTCACATAGGTAATAAGTAATAAATACAGAATTCAACTCCAATCCTCTGACTTCAGAGTCAGAGTCCTTTCTCCCTAGCTGCATTTCTCTAATTGTTTGAATCTGGAAGATGTATCAAAAGGGGCTCACTTCCTTGTCCCTCCATTAGGCTATACATATAATTTGCTACCTTTGCTTATTGATTTTGAAAACATTTGAATTCGAGATTAGAGATAGGAGAAACTTCTTATTAACTAACTATGTGAAATGTGATTATTGCTTTGCCAAGAAGCAACAGATTAGATCACATGGTTATGAACTGGGGCTAGGAAGATAGGCAACTTTGCAAGTGAGGCAGTGTGTAGTTAGAAAACTACTTGTCTTGGAATCAGTTCAAATCTTGATGCTATCCCTTCTTCCCTGTAATCTTTACTTTACTGTAATCCCCCTTAATCTGTTACAGTTCTAAATCCTAAAATTCTATTTGATCCCCAAATTATCCTATGATCATTTTCATTTCTGGCCTCAGTTCCCTCATCTGCAAAATAGAGATAATATGACTTATGAAAAAATCCTTAAAGTGTGAATTATCATCATTTCAATGATGTTGATTGGATCAAAGGCAGTGTCAGACCCTTTAGAGATGGAACTTGCCTTGAGTTTAAAACCAGTAAAAAAGAGATGAGGTTGAGCCTCAGAACATGCAACTGGACTTATAAACCTGGCTTCCAGCAGAAAGGAGAAAGCCAAATAAGTGTTCTATGATGATATGAAGGGCCAGCTGTGTTTGCACACTGTCAGCTACTGGCCTGGAGTTATCATTATTCTGCAAGAGGGAATCCCACACTAACATGAACCTCACATAATTCTCTGTTAGCTAATGCAGACTCTCCAGACAGCAACGATGAATAGATAGCCATAATGTGAATTCTGCTTTGATTGTGTCTTAGTAGTGCAACATTCATTAATTGCATCATTCTTCTATTCTGTTATGTCTTGTGCAGATGCTTTGAGGTCTGTCTCTACCCTGGGGGTAAGGAGGCAAGCAGAGTTAAGATAGAAATTTAGTAATTTCTGAAGGAATGAAAGAAACGTAACATTCAGCTAACAAAGGATTTTAGCAGATTTAGAAAATGGATCATGTAACGGCCCTGTCTTCATCTGGATGTCTGAGTACTCTCAGAAAGCTGTGCCTGAGTTTTAGAAGGCTGTTGCTCAAATGTCAACTTTCTAAGCTGGTTTGCTCTGCCTACTTATTTTCTTGCTGTCCTGCCCTCTGGCAAACATGACACCCTCAGATAATCTGATGAACTGGAACACAATTGCTTTTACCAGCACAATACTTCATTATATATTTGTTTTGAAAACAGTTTTTAGAGCCTTGGAGGATGTCAGCAAAAGCAACAGAAAGAATGTGGATGTTGTTACAAGGTCAGCTTTTCAGAAACTGTAGGCAGGAACCATTGGCATTCTGTCAAACAATCACCATGGGAAGCAAGGCCATTCATGGGCAATGATTCAGCAGGTCTGACAATACCAAATACAGTATCCCAGCTAATGCGCAAGATACTACGCACCCACCCTCCTCCAGAGAGCACTGCCAAGGCAATAGATTTTATTTTTCTAGTTTATTTAGAAGCAACTCTGAGGAGGTTATTAGATATCCATTCTGAGCTTTCTCTGTAAAACAAGATTTTAAAAATGTATGTGGGCTTTGTTATACAGAAAGCAAAGGCATTCAAATTGAAGGCTGAGTTATATTTTATGAAAAGCAACATATCTAGTGTATCGGACTGCTGAGAGTCAGACCAATGTGAGAAGCAAGAACATATGTACAACGCAGTGCCTTCACCCTATTCCTCTATCTCTATGATCAGTGGCCAACCAGGAAGCAAAATCTATTTGTGTGTGTGCTTTTAAAGTTTTGGCTTCAGAGTTCATTAAAGATGCCAGGTTGGAGATGAACATTTGCAAGCCAAAATAAGGGGGGGAGGGGGTGGAAGAAAAGAAAAAAACAGCAATATATTACTGAGTTGCCAATAGGTCTCAACCTGGTTTCAAGGGAATTCCAAGGAGTAAGAGGTCATATTAGTCTCCTTGGCCCATTTCATTCTGGCCAGTATATTAAGAATGGCAAGGAATTCATCAATTTAACATCAACAATATACTAAGAATCAGGAGACCTGGATTTAAATACTGACTCTGGCACTTTCAACTATGGTAATGATCCAGCAGAGCTCTATTCTGGATCTTTTACTCTTTTTATATTATCTTGTCTATATTATCAGCTCCCATGGATCAACTATCATTTCTATGCAGATATCATCCCAAATCTACATACCTAGTCCACATCTCTCTTAATCTCCAGTCCCACATCACAGTTGCTAACTGAGCCTATCTACTTGCATGCCTCATAGGTATCTCAAAAGAAAAATGTCCAAAACAGAGACCATTATCTTGCCCTCAAAACCTCTTTCTAACTTTCTTCTTTGAGGATTAGAACATCCTTACAGTCCCTGAGAGTCATAACATTAGCATCATCCTCAACTCTTCTTTCTCTTTTCTTCTTTTTCCATTCACCTCACACATCTGACCATTCACTGTCTTGCTCATTCTTTCTCTACATATGTTGGCTCTGCCTCCTTCCCAATCACCCAACCACAAAGCTAGTTTAAACCCTTTATTACCTCCTTATTGAATAATATCAGTATTATCCAACCATCCACCTCAAGCCTCTCCTCTCTTCAGTCAATCCTTGAAGCAAGAAACAACTCCTTAAAGCTGATACTGATAGATAGGCTGACCTCGTCAGTTCCTTGTTCAAGAAGTTTTAGTGCTACCATACAGTTTCTATGATGAAATATGAATTTCTTTTTTTGGCATTTAAAGGCCTTCACAATTTGGCTCCAATCTATATGTCTACATTGATTTCCTGTTATTCCTCTTCATGCATTCTATTTTATAGCCAGTGACCTATTTGTTGTTTCTTATATGTAGAATTCCATCTTGTTAAATACATCTTTTCTATAGACTGTAATTTGGGGTTACAAAAATTATCTGAGGATCAAATGATAGGTACTACTGCCAATCATACAATCAATGATACATAGATATGGAAAACTGGTTTATTATGTGCTGAGGATAGATTCATTGTATACCCCCCCCAAAAGTGAGTCTTGAATAGCAGTTTCAGCTAATTTATATAAGTTTTGTTTACACAGGCAGGATGGGTATAGTGAAATTTCAAAGGTTAATAAGGGAGGATGGTGATTTACAGACAAAAGAACAGATAACAGAAGGGAAAAGTCTATATCAGATGAAACTGGAAACTATAATTTGCAAACAGAACAAAAACTAACCATTTAACACAATAGCTATAGGTGGTATTTCAATTTGATTTAGTAGGCTCTAGTTAGTTACATGAGCTGTTCATTATAAGTAAAAGGCAATAATAAAGTTGAGTCAGAATTTCTCTTACTACACTTGACTGCTCTCCCTTATCATCTCCATTTTTTTGGTATCCTTAGAGCCTTTAAAGTTTGCCTTAAATCTCATCTTCTCTTCATTCCAATTATTGGTGCTCTCTTTTTCTACCCTGTCCTGAAATTACTTTGTATTTACTTATCTATATACTCTTTGTATCCCATGCTGTAGAATGAAAGCTCCTAGAGCAGCGGTTCTCAACCTCTCAATTTGTAGCAATGAGAATACATAACGCATATCAGGTATTTACATTCTGAATCATAACTCATGTAATCATAGCAAAATTACAGTTTTGAAGTAGCCACCAAAATAATTTTTTGGTTTGAGGTCACTGCAACATGAGGAACTGTATTGCGGGGTCACGGCATTAGAAAGGTTGAGAACCACTGTCCTAGAGCATAAAGATTATTTGCTTTGTTTGTGTTTTCTTCCCCAAGGTTTAAATTAGGACATTGTACATAATAAGCACTTAAGAGATGCTTATAAAATTGAATTTTTGGTGAATGACTGATCATAAAGAAAATGTTATTCATTCAGACCCACAGAATGCTTCTACCTGTCCTCCATATGATACTGTCACCTAAAATATATGTACTTATATCTCAGATTTTCAATCTAGATAGTCACTTCTTTAGATACATAATCAAAAAATTACAGGAGCTTAGATTTAAATATGGAAGGAACCTTAAAGGCTATCAAATCCAACTCACTTATTTTACAGATTAGGAAACTGAGGCAATGAGGTTAAATGACTTGCCCAGAGTCACATAGCTAGTAAATGTCTATGATGGGATTTCACTATCTGACCATGGACTGTGGGTTAAGAAACTATGACCTAGTACAATCTCTATGTAGTGAAATTGATAGAATTAGGAAAACAATATCCAAAATGGCTACAATAGTAATATAAATAAATAGAAAAAAATAAAATAAAATATATTTTATGTTACCATAATAGTCACTCTTGGGCCCAAGATATAAGGAAATGAATCTCCATCTTTTTCATGAAAAGATAGGGGACAGTAGGTGGGTCTGGAATGTTGTGGATACTGTTTTTATATGTGGATGCTTTGGCTGGTTTTATTGAATTATTTTTAAAAACTGATACAAGAGAAGGATCAGTAGGTAGCATAAAGGGAAGACAATATTAATAAATGAGTGTGATATAAGAGCAAGAGACATTGATAAAACTTTAAAAAATTAATGGAAAAAAGTAGATAAATAGATTACTTGGTCCCCTCTCCCCCAAACAACATTTCCAGATTCTGTTACATTGTTATTTTGGATGAAGAAAACAAATGGCTCTACTTTTTTACCTGATTTTTAAAAAAACCTAACATTTCTTAATTATTATGTCTGAAGAATTATATACATCTATGTTTGTGAGTCTGTATACATGTGTATATCTGTATGAACATATGTATACTTGTGCTTAGAACACATAGCCAAAACTTAGAGTTTTAGCTGTTCAGTGCAGGCTTAGGACTTTTGAGAATTGATTCATTAAAGAGAAAAAAATATATAACTTTTCTTTTAGTTTTCATGCCATAATTTAAAAAATTAAATAAAATCAGTATTTATCTTAGAAAAAGATCATTAAGAATGGATTTCTGGAGGAAAAAGGAATGGATTTCTGGAATTCAATTTCTAAACATTTAAACAATAGTATCAAATTTTAATTGTAGAAAGTCAAACATTTAAAAAAACCACCCAATAGCTACTTCACCTATAAATTTACCTTTTTCCTATATATTTTACTTTTAACAAATAAAAAAAGAGAAATGTTTTAAATTCTTATAGGATACTTGTTCTTAAGGCTATATACCTAAGGAAAAAATATCACATTATTTAAGACTGTCACATCTATAAAATATGGGTTGGGAAACCTGGAGGGATAAACAACTTCAGTACAAGGCACTCAAGATTGCTCTCTGACCCATAAATCTAGGCAGAAAGGGGTTAATAATGATTGACAGCTCATCTCAAGGCCTGTTCGAACACAATAGTCATCAAAAGAAGGGTTACAATGGCCTGGTCCTGAGGAACATAAGATAAGAATGGCTCATTCTTCTTGAAATGAAATTTAAAGCAGGACAATGTTTAAGGGGGTGAAATCAGACAATGCAACTTTCACTGTCATTTAACCATGGTTAATCATTTTAATGAATAGTTTTTTCACCTCTCAAGAGACTGACTGTCTATGGTAAAATGTAGCAGCATTAAAATCAGAAATGAAAATGTTACTTAGAGATCTCTAATTAAGGAAACCAAAAGTGCTTATGGGCTATAGCAAAAAGTGATAATAATATAGAGCATTTTACAGTGGAATTCCCCTAACCAAAAAGACTGCCAAGAATATAAGGGACATACGTGTAACAAGATCTGTCATGAAAAAAGCAGATGAACTACACATATGTTGATTGTTATTTAGGTAACTGTTATATTTTACATATTCATGTGTCCAATGCTAAAATTGCTAAAAACAATAGCAGAATAGTAATCAAGAAAGAAAAAAATAATTTGAATTTATTTACTTCTCAATTCCTGCTGTCCTATGGGAGGAGAGCATAGGCATGGGAAAAGAAAAGGGAGGAAGAATGTTAGGGAGTATGAAGTAAGAGGTACATTCCTTTATAGATATGGCATGTGAAAATATTCTTCTATCCTCCTTCTCTTCCCAAAGTACTTTTACTTCATCCTGAGGTTAAAAGACTCTTCAGGGAAGAATTATGCGTGTTCGGTTTCATTCTACACCAAAAGAATACTTGTGATTGTAAATAAAGATGAAATATTTAAACTTTTGGTGAAAAATAAATACAATTAAGGAAACAATCCATCTTCTAGAATAATTATATCTGTATTTTAGAGTTCATCAAATCTATTTATGTTATTGCAACAAAAATATTATTTTAAAATGGGCAGTGATCCTAGACTAGACAATTTTGAAAATGAACATTTATGACAATATAGGAAACACTTTATATATACAAGTTATATAATATATTAAATAAAAAATACATAAGCATTTACAAAAATCTTATATATAAATTAGGGCATATTAAAATAAGAGGGATAGTTGTTATTTCTGTGTTATTCAATTTCTATAACTCACACACAAATCAAACCTTCTCTCATGTAAGAATAATTCATGCAGATGAAGAGCATGGTCACACTCACCCACCTAGCTAGATCTTTGAACACCGATGCCTTTGCCAGAAGCAGAAAGTTAAGTGGAAGGGAGAGGGTTAGTGGGATTTAGAGCACATGAAAACTGGGGAGGGGATTAGGGGGTGGAGAAATGGGGACAAGCTGGCAACATGCTTGGGTAGCTCTGTTTTTTCTTTCTGCCCAGAACAAAGAACCACAGATTGTGTTAAAGGAGAGGAATGAAATAACCTTTCCACTTAGATTTCATATAGCTGTGAAGGAGGCCCTTCTAGGGTGGGTGTAGTTGGGGAGTGGGAGGTAAGGAAATCCTTAAACTCAGTTGCCTAGATGCCCTGCTTTTACAGATGAATATTTTCTTCTTGCTTGGCTGAATTAAATAATATTTTATATTGACAGACTGCTAAAAGCTTCTGCATCTTTTGCATGTTTTATTTTGTGAATTCTCATGCCATAGTTATTTAGCATTCCAACAGCTCTGTAAATGGAGCACAGTAGAGCTGATCATTCCAATAGCAGATGATCCCAGAGTCCTTTTCCCTCTCTAATTCACCTTCTTAATTATGGTTTACTCCAATGACTTAAAATTTCTGGGTATTACATAAGAACATAGTGATAGCTAGAGGTTGAATGTCATATATATGCAATAATAATAATAGCTGTTAATGTTTATGTGGAGCTTTATAGCATACAAAAACTTTTCCTCCTACAGCCAAATATAGTACATATTGCAACAATTTAAAAAAAATCATTTTATGAATGAACAAATTGAGGCTCATATAAGTCAAATAATTCCCACTTTTCAAGTTGAATGGAAAGAGGAGGTATTATGTATAATTTAGCAGGACTAATCTCTAAAATGGAAAAATCTGTATCTCACTAATCAAGAGTTACATAGTTAACATTTCTGGTCTTGAATAAAGCCAATGGGAAGGTAGTTATTGTATTCATTTATAGAGACTGCAATTGGCTCTCCAAAGCCATAAAACCTTATGATTTATATATGTTTAAAAATATCAGCCCTTATCAGGTTGAGCTATGTTGTCTCTCAGAATAATCCTGAATATTGAGTATTCTCTTCACCAGCTCAGTCAAAGTACTCTTCTAATAAGAAAAAATATGTACTAGCTATTTTTCTTTTTAAATCATTGTTGAAAAAGTGTTAGTCTAGGTAAATAAATGTGGATTCTCTAAACTGTAAACTCCATGAGGGAAGAAATTATTTTGATGTTGCATTTTCTGTAACAACTAGCAAAGTAATCTCTATACAATAGTCACTCAAAGAATATCTGTATGCTCACTGAATTATAACCAGATGAGACAATATACCTAGAGTCAGACACCTCCTCCTCAGGCTGGAAGATATCTTGTAGAGAGGTATAATTCATAGTAGAAATACTAAAATTTGACTCCTGCACTTAAATAAGCTCTACCTTGTCCACTTGTTCAGTCTCATGTAAAGAAATATTAATATATTGGAGACATTCATGACCACACTACATTATCCATTATGAATCAAAGCACCTATTAAAATTGATAAGCTTGGCTCCCCAAAAAACTGCAGAGACAGCCAGGAAAAGGCAAATAATGTTTGCAAAGATCTAAGGATTGTGTATTATTTTACTACTACTACTATTGAACAGATACCTTATTGAAATAATAAAATGTACAATATTTGGCCATCTAAGGTGACTTTATTGTAAAAGTATGAAATACTAAAATTAACTATAAAGTTAACTGACAGGCATTAGTTTGAGGTGTAATGGAGCCAGGGGTGTATGGGGTGTTCAGGGAGGGGTAGTATCTCTGGTATCTCTGGAATGGAGGGCTTGTCGTGCCCTCCTAGGGCAGCTCTGCAGCCTCTGACCCCCACCTGACACCCAGCTCTCACTTGTGGCTTCCAGTACCTGCTAGCATGTGGCAGCGGCCACACCCCGGGCAAAGGCTTCGACAAGCCGGCTAAACCTTGTGAGGGTAGCCATCGGGTTGTTGACCCTTGGTGAACCAGGGCTTTGCTCACCCAGCATGTGAAGGCTGCTTCGGCGGAACAGATGGAAGAAACCAATAAGAAGGTTCAACGGCTGAGATGGCGAGGCAGCAAAGCACTGTGGAGTGCTCAGGGAGTGTTGGAGCACAAAGGACAACACGGCCATCCAATGCAGATGAGAAAGTCTCCAGGCGTAACACTTTTTCGTGCCACTGGACCCAGGCTTCCAATGCCGAGAGAGTGGGACTGTCTCTGTGCATTGACTTTTCCACTTAAATCTCCTTCATGCACAAGTGTCTTTGTGCACACTCATCTATCCTAACCCCATCCACCCTCTTCAAGACCTGAGGCAATGGGGCAGTGACGACGTAACAGGTGGAGGTGACCACTGGCAGTTGTAGTCACGATCCTGCACATAGGTGGCCCACGGACCAGTGGTCGCTTGGCCCTGTGGGCAGCAGGGACGTTCGGCAGCATCCTGGGCGACTGAGCAGCCCTCTCTAGGACAGCACTACTCACCCTAATCAAGGGAGGGAACTAGAAAAGGTGTCCCAAACATTGCCTGTCCTACAAACACCCGGTCAGCACACCGCGGCTGGCGGGTCATCCCTTTAAGCAGTCGAAATCAAAGAAAAAATACAAAGAAACTCCTACTAGGAGCATGGAACATCAGGACACTACTTGATAGAGAGAATACCCCAAGACCTGAGAGAAGAACAGCTCTAATCAGTAAAGAACTGGCACAATATAACATCAACATCACAGCCCTAAGCGAAACACACTTACCAGAAGAGGGATCACTCAGCGAACCCACCACTGGATACACCTTCTTCTGGAAAGGCAGAGCCTCAAATGAAGACAGAATCCACGGTGTTGGCCTGGCCATCAAGACCAGTTTGCTCAAACAGCTGCCAGACTTGCCTGTGGGCATCAGCGAGAGGCTCATGAAGATCCGTTGACCTCTCAGCAAAGACCCACAATCATCAGTGCATATGCCCCTACACTGACCAGCACAGAGGAGACCATCGAGCAGTTCTACTTTGACCTGAGTGCCTTCCTGCACTCAGTGCCCACAAATGACAAGCTGATACTACTGGGAGACTTCAACGCCCACATTGGCCAGGACCATGAAAAATGGAAAGGAGTGCTCGGCAAACACGGCGTGGGCAAAATGAACAACAAAGGCCTACTGCTACTCAGCAAATGCTCAGAGTTTGAACTCACCATCACGAATACTGTGTTCAGAATGGCGAACAAATATAAAACAACGTGGATGCACCCACAATCAAAACAGTGGCATCTCATTGACTACATCATTGTACGCTGGCAAGACATCCAGGATGTACAGATCACCAGAGCCATGAGAGGAGCTGAATGCTGGACAGACCACTGATTGGTTAGAGCGACTCTTCAAATGCACAATGCACCTCGCCATCCAACACGTGCCCAAACAGTTCGCGAATTTTACAACGTGAGTCATCTTAGAGATCCATCTTATTTTCAAACATTCCAGTCCTGCCTGGACGACAAGCTGTCTGTCAAGGGACCACTCACTGGAAGCTCAACCGAGAAATGGAACCAGTTCAGAGACGCATTGAAGGAAACATCAAAGGCAGTCCTAGGTCCCAAACAACGCAACCACCAGGACTGGTTCAACGAGAATAACACTGCTATTGAAGACCTATTGAGCAAAAAGAACAAAGCCTTTATGGAGAAGTAAAATAACCCAAACTCTGCCCCTAAAAAGGACAGATTCAAGTCTCTCCAAGCCACAGCGCAGTGTGAGATTAGTAAGATGCAAGACCGATGGTGAGAAAAAAAGGCAGAAGTAATCCAGCACTTTGCTGATACGAAAAACTACAAACAATTTTTCAGTGCCCTCAAAACTGTCTATGGGCCATTAAAACCCACCACCACTCCCTTACTATCCTCTGATGGTGACACTCTCATAAAAGATAAAAAAGGCATCAGCAACAGGTGGAAAGAACGCTTCAGTCAGATTCTCAACCGACCTCCTTCAATCGACCAAAGTACCCTTGACCAGATCCCCCAACACCGCATCATTAAACAACTTGACATCCCTCCTTCAATAGAGGAAGTCCAAAAAGCCATTAAACAAATGAGTACAGGCAAGGCACCCTGTAAAGATGGGATCCCAACAGAGGTGTACAAGGCCTTAAAGGGAAAGGCGCTTCAGGCATTCCACATACTGCTGACCAGCATATGGGAAGAGGAACACATGCCCCCAGAACTCAGAGATGCCTCCATCGTAGCCCTATACAAGAACAAAGGCGCACGAGCAGCCTATGACAACTACAGAGCCATCTCACTACTCTCCACTGCTGGAAAGATCCTTGCCCATGTTATACTCAACAGACTTCTGTCATCTGTTTCAGAGCAGAACCTGCCTGAATCACAATGTGGCTTCCAACCAGATCGCAGCACCATCGACATGGTCTTCATGGTGAAGCAAATGCAGGAAAAATGCCTTGAACAGAACCTGAGTCTCTACATTGTCTTCATAGACCTGACAAAGGCGTTTGACACAATGAACAGGGACACATTGTGGGTGATCCTTAGCAAGATCAGCTGCCCAGCAAAATTCATCAAACTGATCCAGCTCTTTCATGTCGACATGACAGGGGAAGTCCTATCTGGTGGAGAAACTTCTGATCGCTTCAACATCTCCAATGGCGTGAAACAAGGCTGTGTCCTCACTCCGGTACTATTCAATCTATACTTCACCCAAGTATTATGACATGCTGTGATGGATCTAGACCTGGGCGTCTACATCAAATACCGACTGGATGGCTAACTATTCGACCTTCGCTGCCTGAATGCAAAAACAAACACAACAGAGAGACTCATCCTGGAAGCTCTCTTTGCAGATGACTGTGCTCTCATGGCCCACCAAGAAAATCACCTTCAAACCATTGTGGACAGGTTCTCTACCGCAACAAAACTGTTTGGCCTGACTATCAACCTCAGCAAAACATAGGTGCTGTTCCAACCAACACCAGGGAGGCCAACTAATCAGCCGTGCATTATAATCGACGGCACACAGGTTTCTAACTTTCAAGTACCTGGGCAGCACCATCGCCAACGATAGGTCCCTAGACCACAAGATTAATGCCAGGATTCAAAAGGTCAGCCAGGCTCTCGGGCGGCTGCGCTCCAAAGTCCTCCAACACAGTGGTGTAAGCACTGCGACAAAGCTCAAAGTGTAGAATGCAGTGGTCCTCAGCTTGCTCCTATACGGTTGTGAGACATGGACACTGTACCAAAAGCATATAAAACAGCTGGAGCAATTCCACCAACGCTCTCTCCAGTCAATCATGAGGAGCCAATGGCAGGACCGAATCACCAACCAGGAAGTCCTCAACAGAGCCAACTCCACCAGCATCAAAGTAATGGTCCTCAAAACTCAGCCATGATGGTCTAGACACATCATCTGCATGGACTCACAGCGAATACCAAGACAGGTATTCTATGGTGAACTGTCAGCTGGACTCAGGAAACAAGGTCAACCAAAGAAAAGATTCAAGGATCAGCTAAAGTCCAACTTGAAGTGGGCTGGCATTACACCAAAGCAACTAGAACTCGCTGCCTCTGACAGAAGCAGCTGGTGTACCCACATTAACTATGCCGCCGCCACCTTTAAAGATGAGCGACGTCGACATCTTGCCGCTGCACATGAACACCGACACCAGGCCACAACCGCACCTCCCATAACAATTGGTGTTCCATGTCCCATGTGCCACAAACTTTGCGTCTCAGTCTTTGGACTCCAAAGCCATATAAGGGTACACCGTAGATGAAAACAACCAAAGACAATTGTCATTCTCGGACACTGAGAGACTACTACTGACTTACTAATGGAGCCAAAGAATTTTAAAATATTTAATGGCTTCCCTTTTTAATTTAAATTTTATTTCATCAATTTAGAACATTATTCCTTGGTTACAAGAATCATATTATTTCCCTTCCTCCCCTCCACCCACCTATCCCATAGCTGACATGCAATTCCACTGAGTATTACATGTGTCCTTGATCAAAATCTATTTCCATGTTATTGGTGTTTGCATTAGAATGTTCCTTTAGAGTCTACATCTTCCTTGACCCATGTAATCAAGCAGTTGTTTTTCTTCTGTGTTTCTACTCCCACAGATTTTCCTCTGAATGTGGATAGTGTTCTTTCTCATAGATCCCTCAGAGTTGTTCAGGATCACTGCATTGCCACAAATGGAAAAGTCCATTATATTCAAATTGTACCACAGTGTATCAGTCTCTGTGTACAATGTTCTCCTGGTTCTGCTCCTCTCACTCTGCATCAATTCCTGGAGGTTGTTTCAGTTCAAATGGCATTCCTTTATCTTTCCTTTGAGCACAATAGTATTCCACCACCAACATATACCACAATTTGTTCAGCCATTTCCCAATTAAAGAGCATTCCCTTATTTTCCAATATTTTTTTTGCCACCACAAAGAGCGCAGCTATGAATATTCTTGTACATGTCTTTTTCCTTATTATCACTTTTGGGTACAAATCCAGCAGTTCTATGGCTGGATCAAAGGGCAGTCTTTTAGTGCCCTTTGGGCATAGTTCCAAATTGCCCTCCAGAATGGTTGGATCAATTCACAACTCTACTAGCAGTGAACTAATGTCCCAACTTTGCCACATCCCCTCCAGCATTCATTACTTTCCTTTGCTGTCATGTTAGCCAATCTGCTAGGTTTGAGATGATACCTCAGAGTTGTTTTGATTTGCATCTCCTGATCATAAGAGATTTAGAACACATTTTCATGTGCTTATTAATAGTTTTGATTTCATTATCTGAAAATTGCCTATTCATGTGCCCATTTATCAAATAGAGAATGGCTTGATTTTTTATACAACTGATTTATCTCTTTATAAATTTGAGTAATTAGACCTTTGTCAGAGGTTTTTGTTATGAAGATTGTTTCCCAATTTGTTGCTTCACTTCTAATTTTGATTGCATTGGTTTTGTCTGTACAAAAACTTTTAATTTAATGTAATCAAAATTATTTATTTTTACATTTTGTGATTTTTTCCTAACTCTTGCTTGGTCTTAAAATCTTTCCTTTCCCAAAGATCTGACATGTGTATACTACTCTGTGTCCACCTAATTTCCTCATAGTTTCCTTCTTTACATTCAGATCATTCACCCATTCTGAGTTGATCTTGGTGTAGGGAGCGAGATGTTGATCCAACCCCAATCTCTCCCTTACTGCCTTCTAATTTTCCCAGCAGTTATTATCAAATAGTGGATTTTTGTCCCAAACGTTGGGTTCTTTGAGTTTATCATAGACTGTCTTGCTGAGGTCACTTACCCCAAGTCTATTCCATTGACCATCCTTTCTATCTCTTAGCCAGTACCATATTGTTTTGATGAACACTCTTTTACAGTATAGTTTGAGATCTAGGACTGAAAGGCCCTCTTCCTTTGCATTTTTTTTTCATGATTTCCCTGGATAGCCTTGATCTTTTGTTCTTCCAAATGAACTTTGTTATGTTTTATTCTAATTCAGTAAAAAAGTTTTTGGGGAGTTCAATGGGTACGGCATTAAATAAGTAAATAAGGTTGGGTAGGATGGTCATTTTTATTATGTTAGCATGTCCTACCCATGAGCAGTTAATGATTTTCCAATTGTTTAGATTTAGTTTTAATTGTGTTGAAAGTGTTTTGTAGTTTTGTTCATATAGTTACTGTTTTTGTCTCAGCAGATAGATTCCTAAGTATTTTATATTGTCTAGGGTGATTTTAAATGGAATTTCTCTTTCAAATTCTTGCTGCTGAGATGCATTGGAGATATATAGATATGTTGATGACTTATGTGGGTTTATTTTGTATCCTGTAAGTTTGCTAAAGTTGTTATTTCCACTAGTTTTTTAGTTGATTCTCTAGGATTCCTTAAGTAGACCATCATATCATCTGCAAAGTGTGATAGGCTGGTCTCCTCATTGCCAATTTTAATACCTCCAATTTCTTTTTCTTCTCTAATTGATACTGCTAGTGTTTCTAGAATAATGTTAAATAATAGAGGTGATAATGGGCATCCTTGTTTCACTCCTGATCTTATTGGGAATGCATCTAGTTTATCCCCATTGCAGATGATGTTTGCTGATGGTTTTAGATATATACTGTTTATTATTTTTAGAAAAGGCCCTTCTATTCCAATACTTCCTAGTGTTTTCAGTAGGAATGAGTGTTGTATTTTATCAAAGGATTTTTCTGCATCTCTTGAGATAATCATGTGATTTTGTTGGTTTGCTTGTTGATATGGTCAATTATGTGGATGGTTTTCCCAATATTGAACCATCCTTTCATTCCTGGTATGAATCCCACCACCTGATCATAATGAATAATCCTCATGATCACTTGCTGGAGTCTTTTTTCTAGTTTTTTATTTAAGATGTTTTCATCTATATTCATTAAGGAGATTGGTCTATAGTTTTCTTTTTCTCTTTTTGACCTGCCTGGCTTTGGAATCAGTACCATATTTTTGTCATAAAAGGAATTTGGTAGAACTCCTTTTTTTTTTTATTATTATGTCAAATAGTTTTTATTGTATTGGGATTAGTTGTTCTTTGAATGTTTGATAGAATTCACTTGTGAATCCATCAGGTCCTGGGGATTTTTCTTAGGGAGTTCTTTGATGGCTTGTTCAATTTCTTTTTCTTATATGGGATTATTTGAGAATTCTATTTCTTCTCCTGTTAATCTAGACAATATGTATTTTTGTAAATATTCATCTATATCATCGAGATTGCCATATTTGTTGCCATATAATTGGGCAAAATAGTTTTTAATGTTTGCCTTAATTTCCTCTTCATTAGAGATGAGGTCTCCCTTTTCATCTATGATACTGTTAATTTGGTTTTCTTCTTTCTTTTTTTATTTGATTGACCAGTACTTTGTCTATTTTGTTTGTTTTTTCAAAATACCAGCTTCTAGTCTTATTTATTAATTCAATAGTTCCTTCACTTTTAATTTTATTAATTTCTTCCTTAATTTTTAGGATCTTTAATTTAGTTTTCATTGGGGGGGGTTAATTTGCTTGCTTGCAAGTTTTTTGACTGGCATATCCAATTGATTGACCTCTGCCCTCCCTAATTTGTTAATATATGAACTCAAGGATATACATTTCCCCCTGAGTACTGCTTTGGCTGCATCCCATAGATTTTTGAAAGGGTGTCTTATCATTGTCATTTTCTTCAGTGAAATTATTAATTGTTTCTATGATTTGTTCTTTAACTAACCGATTTTGTAGAATAATATTATGTAATTTCTAATTAATTTTTGAATTGTCTCTTAATGTACCCTTACTGATCATTATTTTTATTGCATTAAGATCTGAAAAGGTTGCATTTATTATTTCTGCTTTTCTGCATTTGTTTGCCATGTTTTTATGCCCTAGTATATGGTTAATAGTTGTGAATGTACCATTTGCTGCTGAAAAGAAGGTATATTTCTTTTTATTCCTATTTATTTTTTGTCCATATATCTATTAACTCTAGTTTTTCTAAGATTTCATTCACATCTCTTACCTCTTTCTTATTTATTTTGTCATTTAACTTATCTAGATTTGATAGTGGTAGGTTCAGGTCTCCCACTAGTACTATTTCCTCCTCCAGCACCACTAGTTTCTTCTTTAGAAATTTGGATGCTATGCCATTTGGGGCATACATGTTTATTACTGATATTTCCTCATTGTTTATACTGCCTTTTATCAGGATGTAGTTACCTTCCCTATCCCTTTTAATCAGATCTATTTTTATTTTGACTTTGTCAGATATCATGATTGCAACTCCTGGCCTTCTTTCTATCAGTTGAGACCCAAAAGATTTTACTCCAACCTTTAATTCTAACTCTGTGCATGTCTACCTGCCTCTTGTGTGTTTCTTGTAGACAACATATGGTAGAATTTTGGTTTCTAATCCACTCTGCTATTTGTTTTTGTCTTATGGGAGAGTTCATCCTATTCACATCCAAAGTTATGATTGCTACTTGTGTATCCCCCAGTATTTTGATGTCCTCTCCTAGTTCTGTCCTTTCTTCTTTTGCTATATCCTTTTAGACATGTGGTTTGCTTTTAATCAGTCCCCCTAATCTCCACCTGTACTATGCTTCCCTTTCTTCCCCCTCCCTTTTTGTTCCCTTATTATAATTTTTTAGGGTCTTTTGAGTTCCTTTCCCCCTGTCTTTCCCTCCCTTTTTCTACTCCACTCCCCTTAGTTTTTCCTTCTCAATTTCCCTAAAGGGTAAGATAGAATTCAATACCCCAATGGATCTAGATGCTCTTCCCTCTCAGAACTGATTTCACTGAGAATAATGTTTTAGTATTATCTATTAGCACTCTCTTCCTTCCTTTTTATAAGAGTATTTCTCCCCTACCCTTCCCATGTGCCTCTTTGTATGGTATAGATTATCCTATTTATCTTATTTCTTCAAGTTTCTCTTGGTGCCATCTTTGATTCCCCCCTCCCTTTTTCTTTTTTTTGCATATCATCTTATACCACTTATTATCCCAATATTTTCCTGTTAATGATTCTTCTAATTACTATAATAATGAATATAATTTTTGAATTACAAATAACCTTTTCCCCATATATTGATATGAACAATTTGATCTTATTAAAGTCCTTAAAGAAGACAGTTTGAATAAAAAAGCATTTTTTTCCCTTTCCCCTCTCTTTCTTATTTACTGTTTCATGTTTCCCTCAATTTTTATGTTTGGGTATCACACTTAGTTCTGGACTTTTCTTTACAAATACTTGGAAATTTTCTATTTTGTTGAATGCCTATACTTACCCCTGGAAGTATATAGTCAGTTTTGATGGGTAGGTGACCCTTTGTTGAAGACCAAATTCTCTGGCCTTTCTGAATATTATATTACAAGCCTTGTGGTCCTGTAGTATGGAAGCTGCCAGATCTTGTTTAATCCTGATTGGTGCTCCATGAAATCTGAATTGTCTCATTTTGGCTTCTTGTAAAATTTCCTCCTTAGCTTGGAAGCCCTTTAATTTGGCAATTACATTCCTGGGAGTTGTCTTTTGAGGATTTAGTGTAGACGGTATTCTATGAACTCTTTCAAGGTCTATTTGTTTCCTTGTTCAAGAACATCAGGGCAATTTTCTTGGATAATTTCTTGTAGTATGGTGTCAAGATTTCTGTGTATTTCTGAGTTTTCATGTAGACCAATGATTCTCAAATTGTCTCTTCATGATCAGTTTTCCTGATCTGTCATCTTGTTAGTGAGATATTTTATGTTTTCTTCTATTTTGTCAGTCTTTTTATGTTGCTTTATTAATTCTTATTGTTTTGCAAGGTCATTGGTTTCCAATTGCCCAATTCTGGTCTTTAAGGCCTGGTTTCCTGCTATAATCTTTTGATTTTCTGCTATAAGCTTCTGATTTTTCCTTTTCAGTTTCGTCTATCCTACTTTTCATGGCTTCCAGCTATTTCTCCAATTGGGAATTCTTGATCTTTAAACTGTTATTTTCTTTTTGAACTATTTCCCACTTTTTTTTGCCAGAAGTCTTCCATCTTTTTGATAAACTCCAATTTAAATTCTTTAAGAGCTTGTGGCCAATTTCCATTTAGGGGGGAAGATTTTGGTGCATTTATTTGCATTTCCTTTTCTGTTATTTCCTTTGTAGTCTGGATTTTTCCTCTGTAAAAATTATCCAAGATCAACCGTTTCTTCTTGTTTTTCTTGGTGTTGGGAAGTTGTTCCTGGGTACTGTTTGCCATCACAATGGTGGTTCTTCCTTCCCTTTCCAGTCAGAAATCTGGAGTGAGGAGGGCAGGCTCTCTGTGTATGGAGCTAGGGAGCAAGCATTTTGCCTGAGGTCAGCTCTCAAGTCTCTGCAGATTCTGTTGTTTGTTGCCCTTCTCTGTGCTATCTCTCCATGGGCACCCATGGTCTGCACTCTTCAGCCTGCTGGGGTTTCAGGTTTAGCTGCTCTCAGAGGTATGTCTTTGGTGGCCTTAGTTAACTGACAAGGACCTAGAGGTGCCCCTCACTTGCTCTAGACGTGTCCCTCACTCACTGATTCTAGTGTGCTCTGGCTCTGACTCTGGCTCCGCAGGTAGAGTGGGGGAGTGTTAATCAGCTTGCATTTGGGTGGAAGCTTTTTCTCCTCCTTATGGTGTGAAAATGCCCCAATCCCATGTAACTTCCAATGCTGCGCCCTACTGTAGAGTCCCTTTGTTCATATGAATTTTTTTTTGGCTTTTTGAGGTAGTCTAGATCATTAGGTGGCGAGGAGAGTAAGCGTCCTGTGTCTAGACTGCCGCCATGTTTACCTGGAAATCCCTGCTTCCTTTTTTAAACAATAAAATTTTTATACAGTTAGTCAATTGACATCTGAACTAAGGCATCTGAACTAAGAAACTATGTAAGAGTGGATGACTTTTTGATGAAACAGATACTGGGTAGGTAGGTCTGGAGTCAGGAAGATGAGTCTTCTTGAATTCAGACCAGCCTAAAACAGTCACTAGCTATGTGACCCTGGGCAAGTCCCAGAACCCTCTTTGCCTCAGTTCCTCATCTGCAAAATGAGTTAGAGAAAGAAATGGCAAACCACTCTAAAATCTCTGCCAAGAAAACATAAAATGAGGTCTTAAAGAGTTAGACATGACTGAAAGTAACAACAAATACAATGGAAACAAAACAGGGCAATATCCAATTTTTGTATAAAAACAGAGTCACTGCATGTCTATTCCTGTATCACTTACCTTTCTATTATCTATTTCCCTTACACAACTCCACTAGAATTCTAGACTAATTTCCACATCGAAAGATGGACATAATTGAACCAGACATTCTTCTCTAGGTGCACTTGAGATTTTCTCTACCTTGACCCAGAAAACCTCTAAATCCTAGAAGTTCCCTCTGGCTCAGAATTCACACATTGGAAGTGTACTCCACTTCTGTGGCTTTTCTTTCTGATTAGATGGCTCCTTTCAGAACTTCCATTTAAGGAGGACAACCAGGCTAGCCATGTCTTGTTTCCTTACTGGTTACATTCTGCAATTCCTTTGTCATGCTCCTGTATGTGGTTTTGTTATCTTCCTAATTAGAATGTAAGTTCCTTGAGGACAGGAGTTATCTTTCTGCTTTCATTTGCATTCTCAGAACTTAGGGCATAGTCCATGGAAGTAAGAGCTTAATAAATAGTTGTTTTCTGATCCAGCAGAAATGGGAACTCATGCTAGAGAACAAGCCAAAATTCTTAGGACTTCTGTTTGGAATGACAGTCAGAAAATTCCTTAAAATCATAAATGACATAGAGAAGGTGAATATGAATATTATATGCTTTAGCAGATAATCTGAAGTATCAATTGATGAGCTAGTAAAATAATTGAAGTATAAGTTCTCTACCTTTGTAGAGCTTTTTGTCAAAAAGGATAATGATGACCGTTTACAACATAGCCACTGCTCTTTATCAAAGGCAAAATATTGGATTGAATGAAACATGGATCTGACCCAGTGTAACATGTTTGTGCTTTATATTTGTCAATGAATATATAATCATGTCATTGGAGTATCTTTGCAGTTTCCTCACCCCTACTACAACCTCTTCATACTTTCCTATCCTGTATTTTCTTGTCCCTATCTTCCAATCAAATCTCCACCAAATATTTACACAGTAAGCTGAAGGTCTTGCTTATTCTCTAAATGTAGATCACCTACCTTCTCTAATCATAGCTTTCCTGATGGCTATTATAGGTAAAAGGTACAGACTGGATCAGCCTTCACTGAAAATCATAGCTCATGAGCCTATACCTAGCTTTCTGTTACTCGACTTACCAGAAGTGACACTAATATTTATTTAGAACAAAATACATTTAACTAAACAGCATGACAAAAAAAAAGGAAAATTCCTATGAGAGACTTCAGGTAGGAATGGGGTATGATACACACACTCAGATTCTCACAGTGCTGGTAGAAAAGGGAACATGTTGCTCAGAAAGCTGCATGGAGAGGTCACAGGTAAGTGGTCTAGGAGCACTCCTTAGATGGCTTCCTTGCTGGAATACCTTTCTGCTTCTGGAACTGCTGCTTCCTCATCCAATGTGCTTCCCATGTCAGATGCTCATCATATGATATTATTTAGCTGATGAAAGCTAATTTCTCTGGTCTTGCTCCTTGCCAGGGTCTTCTGCTGGATTATTCTTTCCACAGTCATCTGCTGTAGTCTGAGTTGGGCTGCTGTTCTCCTTTGGGTCTCTGATGCTGCCATCTGCAAGTTTTCTGCTAACTACACCTGTCATGTAGTCTTCTTCCAGTAGGAGCAGAGGTCTCAACTCTTAGTTTCCATCTCTATAGAACCTTTCAAAGCTTTTGTGACTCAGACTTATCTAGTTTGTCAGTCAGACAAGTCCTTAATCACTACATTTGTCTTTTAATTTGCTTTCCCTCCCTCTTTCACCCGCCACTCTTTTAATTCTTCCTACTTTTTTTGAGGTAGGGCAAGCTAATTCCTTTTGCTTCCTATCACTATCCTAGTCATTCCATGCAAAACATGATTTGGAAGATTAATTTATCTAGACTAGAGGGAGGGAGAGGAGTTAGTGACTATTGTTCTATTTTCTTGTCTGCATCAATAAGAAAAAGCAATGAATTTGGTTATAGCCAGAAGGCAAGACAGATATTGTTGCCCTCCCTAAATAAATATTTTGTATTTGGTGCTTGGCCTATTCCTCTATTATATCTCACCTTTGCTACATGACCAACCCATCTCCTTTTTCAGTCATATTTTTTCAGAGTACTTTTTCTGGCATTCCTGCAAGTACAATGTTTTGTGTATTTTCATTTTTTATTATTATGAATTTTATAAATGTTAACAAAAATGAAAATTTCTTCATAACAAACAAGCAAAGAAAAAGAGGATTGTCATTGAAACCAAGAATCTCATTTTTGTATAGCTTTTTCCCTTCTGAAATTCCTTGATTCTTTTTTGAGTATTTTTTAATATTTCATTGAAATTCTTTAATCTATTCTTTCTTCCTTTTTATTAGATCAGAATTATTACTCCTTTTTCACTTCTTTATATAATTCCCTCCTCAAAAAAATTAAAGCACTCCTTTGTATGGAATATTTTGATGATCAAGCAAAGGAAATAATTGAATCATTCCAACTCCAGTTCCTGCATTCTATCCACTGCACCACTAAGCTGATTCTATATATATTCATACTTCTTTGCATATTGTCTTTCTCATTGGAACATGAGATCTTTGAAAGTGTGAACCAATAATTTGTCTGTCTTTGCATCTCAGAACTTAGTACTTCATAAATGCTTATTGAATGAATGATGCAATGGAGAGTAAAATGTTCTCAAAGGATGGCTTTGTGGGGTTATAATCTACATAAAGGTATGAAGTCTTGGAGTAATAAGTTCGCAGAGAGAGGATATAGAGAGAAAAAAAAGAAGAGGACCCAGAACAGAATCTTCGTATACATCCACTGTTAGGAGATAAGACATGGATGACGATGTAAGAAAAGTGTCTGATGAGGAACAACCGCATAGGTAGGAGCACCTGAAGAGAACCACATATGAAAACACGAAAGAAACTATGTAAAAAACTATGTAAAAGAAAGTAAACTATGCTGAATCCTAGAGAAAAGTAAAAAATGATGAGTACTCGGGGGAGTGGGAAACCATAGATTTTGGCAACTGAGGAATATCTGATAATTTTGCAGAAAGTAGCTTGGGTTTATTGATTGTGGTAAAAAAAAAATCAGCAGTTGAGGATTGAAAGATGAGGAAATGGAATCAATATATGTAGATTATCTCTTCTGTCCACCCTCATTGTCCATGAATTAGGCTGTAAAAAGGAAAGGAGAGAAGACAAAAGTTCTCTCTCTCTCAACCCTCAATTGCCAAGTTTTGATACACTTTCCCCAACAACACACACATATCTCTCCCTTTCTTTCTACTCACATACTTATTACATACAGGTTTTCATTTCTTCTATTCTTGGTAAACTATAGTAGTCTACTGATTAGTCTACTTGCTTCATAATTCTCTCTTTCATAATCTATTGTCCTCCTAATTTCCAAAATTGACCTCTTAATACCCAAATCAAATCATGCTACTTCACTGATCAATGATTCTCAGTAACTCCCTATAGTCTCTTGAGAAAAAAATGTAAATTCCTCACCCGGGTATTTAAAAGCCTCCACAATTTGTCCTTCATTTATGTTTCTTAAACTTACATTATTTCATATTATTCCTTTTCACATGTACTCTATTCCAGTCAAAC